>NC_143385.1:19263291-19568674 GCF_980474605.1 Leiobunum rupestre | reverse complement strand
TTAAAACGTAATTAATATTTAAAAAATAAGCTAAATATAAATTAATTTAATGTGCATAACTAAATAAAGATAGCGTTCCGATCATTAACAGCTCCCTTTTATTATTCATATCAGTGGCGCTCCAATCATTGAAACATAAAATATATATATCCGAACAAAATGGTTTGCTGGTAACAAATGTACCATCAATGATTAGAGTCAGAAAGTCACTACGTTAAATATTTTAATCTGATATTTATTCCACAGAAAGTGCAAAGTCACGTTATACAGAGGTTAGCGTACGGGTTAATCTTTTTCGTACCAACCAGCGGTTTCTTTTTATAACGAATTTTTTACCAACGATACCTGCCAACCATAAACGATATTGTGTCATTTTTCATCGGAAAGTTTCATTACAAACCAATTTCTAAATGTTTAGGGGTAAATATAGTTGTAAAATCAAAGAGTTCATGTAAAACAGTAATTTTTATATTAATGGATAATGAATGATTAACCAGTTAATCTCCTTACGCCTTGGTCAACATTCTGGAATGGCAAAACCCAAAATTCAAATTTTAGGTTTCAAATGGAAAACGAAGCAGTGGTGTGAAAATAAATTAGAAGATGAAATTTACCTATATGGCTAAAACCAAAATTATGAGTAAGCCCAATTTTCCCAAACTTCGATTGATTTTACGAAACTCTTCTTGAAATTATCAAAAATACTTAAAATATTAGAAAGGACATCGGACTTCGTCTATGAGATTTGGCTTTGAACAGAGGTTTTTCAAATTAAAACATGTGGTTAAACTTGACCAAAGAGCAAAATTGTACACTCTTTTTAAAAAGTCTTCAACAGGTGAAATTGTTGCCCTCTTTTTAATTCTGCTACAAAACTATAATAGATAGATCGATGAAACCAATTGCAACTATTATTTATTATCCAATATCTTTCGTTATTTATCGGTTTCGTTCGCCAAAAATTAAGTTTGGCGGAAACCGTCAAAACTAATTTTTAACAACTTTTTAAAAATTGGTTCTATGGCGTTTTTGAATTCACAATGGTCAATTCATATTTAGAAAGTGGAGAAATTATCACTCTACAACCAACAGTTGAGAAGTTATCGCGTTTACAAACATTCGTCGAAACTAGGAAACACCTAAAATGCATCAAGCGATTATTGATAACGCAACTTCGATTGCAATCCAACAACATTTTTAATTAAAGGCTGGTTTAAAATTGCGGTTACCATTATTATAAACAATTTATAACGCGAATAGCTTTTTAAAAGCTTTAGCGTATAAAAAAGGATATTCTTAAAACCACTTGCCAAGTTGTTTTAGGATTTTTTTTTAAAACGGCCTTAAATTAAATATATTTTCAATGTTGTTGGATCGCAACAAAAATTTCACGTGTCGAAGACTTTTTAAACAGTGTACATAGCCTTTCTTCGCTAGCTCCTATAGCTTGTCCAGTAACAGTGGTAGTAGTGGACAAAACTTAGTATAGGCTATTTATTAAAAGAAGTCATAGCCCATCGGTTAGTGTTCTACGTTTCGCGCGTCGCTAGTCCGGGCTAACTGTCAATAGAGTTTAGTTGCCAAGATTTTTACACCTCTACTTCATTATTCAATATTTCTTTTTTCACAACTTATTATTCGATGAAATTTTTTAAATATATTTGATTAACCGTTTCGTTAAATCATGGAACAAACTAAAGCTACGGATGGTTCATAAGATAGAAAATTAGAATTAATATTCGTTGACAACGCTCCCTATCGAGCTTTCGGTGCATCTCCGGAAACGTTATTCATTTTTGAAGGGAGCGACGCGACGTCTACTTATTTGTCTTTGCTAAACGTTTAGGATGTGTTAAAAATACCTGATATACAAAGCTCAGCTGTGATATAAAAAGTTTAGTTCTTATACATACGAAACATTAGGAATACCTCAATCTCAAGAATAAAAATCGTAAAAAAGGCCGCCTTGAAGAAATTAGTTTTCCAGGTATGTTTATTTTAATAATGTTTATTTCATGTCCCATAGGCAGCAACCGACGGCAGCAACCATGCTCAAGCCATGGAACAAACTAACTCTAATAGATCTTAAAGTTCTAACATAACAGCCAAGGACGTATATAAGGGGGGGGGGGTTAGCGCGTTCAACCCCCCCCCCCCTTAGGACTCGATTCATTGGGAAATAAACAGTAAGACGTAAAAATCAGGGTTGGCAAGTTTTAAACAAAATGTTTAAAACAAGTGTTTAAAACACGTTTAAAACCAATATTTTCAACAAACACCAATTTGTTTTAAACGTTTTAAACTATCTGTTTTAAACATGTTCTTTATAGGGTAAATTTTCATTGTTTTTTTGTAAGATTTTGGTTATTAAATATGAGGGAAAAGGTAGAAAAAACCATTCCAAGGCTCTAAGAAAGGTAAATTGTATTGATAACGGGTAGTTTGATTTTAAAATTCTCTGAAAAGAGCGACTGTAAGGGCTCGATATGATATCATAAATTTCCTACCAGTGCAAAAATCCTACGAACGCATTGAATTTTGTCTTTTGGTTTAAATAGAATGTATATAGCTTCCAATATACATATATTTGGGACACTACCTTTGCACGAGATAAAAGTAGGGTTGCTGTTTAGTCGGGTTGTGCCGGGTTTTAAGTAACAAGAAACACGGCCGGTCTGGACAGATCGGGTTAAAACCGACTAGGTGGCACTCCTAGATAAAAATCCAGGGATTTCGTGCCCTTTCTCTATTTTTTAGAAATTTTATGACGTGATGGAAGTTTTAAGATTATAGAGGTATCCAAGTTCTTATTTTTTAACATTGTTGATTTGTGATGATTTATGACTGCAAACGTGCACATTTCAATAAACCAAAACTAAAAACAATGTGTGGATAACTAGCTATTCTCCCTATTCTTAGTACTATGCGGCCAGGATGATAGCTATATTAAACACCCTACTACAGGTTAGGTAGTATTTGCATGGGGCATCGAAAACCCTAAGACCGTCAATGGTTGGTCAACAACGCTTTTACTTCACTTTCGTTAAACAAGGTATCATTGAAAAATTCATCTTATTAACACACTTAGGGTAATAATGCCACTTATGATAATACGTTTAAAGATACGTAATATTTCTTTAAATGTGTTTACTCGTGAGTCTGATTTATAAGTATAATGAAAAGTTTAAAACGTGTTTTAAACATAGTTTTTAATTGTTTATTATGCGTTTTTTATTGTTTATTATGCGTTTTTTATTGTTTGATTTAAAAACAGTTAAATACAATGAATCTTGTTTAAAACAATAAAAAACATTGTTTTTGTCCTTTTTGAAAAAAACAAGGATTTTGCCAACCCTGGTAAAAATGAATTGAAATATCCGCAACGCAGCCAGAAGCGGTGCCAGGGTTTTTGGGGTGGTAGGCGAACCATTTGGAGGCGTCACCAAAATTATGGAGGCCCCCCCACCACAATTTTTTCAAATCCTTCGACGTGGTTTATTTAGCTTTTTGGAAGCAACTGGTAAAATGTTTGCGTAAAATGGGTACGCGACGAAACAATAAGAGTTCATTATGAATTTAAACATTACTAAAAACTGAGTGTGTGTTGATCCTTTTTTGTGTACTTATCAGTACACACTTAACAAAAGAGTGGTTATTTACTTATTTCTACGACTGAATTCCGGTCTATTAATTTACATTCATTCCTTCACAACTTACAACTTTACGAAAATGAATGTACGTTGGTACACTAACAGGGAGACGACCCAAGGTGATGTCAACCGAAAAGGTTTTTGACAACATCATTTCAAATTCTCTAAGTGATTTAACATGGGAAAGTCGCATATTTCAAGGGTCCCCCTAAGACAAAACAAAGAAATTTCAAAAAAATTTTATTAAAAAAGAATATGTAAATTGGGAAAATATTTGTACTTTTGGGTAAGAGAGACTATTTTTGGATGAATTGGAACGTCGTTGGGTAAAAGCAAACGAGGTAGGGTAAATTGAGGTTAGTTCAAATATTTGAGAATTATTGCTAATTAAACTAACAAAATATAAATTTATTTAGATAAATTCGACTAAATTGAACCAATTTCAAAAAAATTGGATAAACCCTGAAAAACACAATAAATTGTGGTATATTTATGTTAAATACGAGAAATATTCTGCAATATAAGTAATAACGTGTAAATTTTAATTAATTTGGTTTAAATCGTCTAAATTGGACAAAGACTAATAATTTGGGTAAATACTGATAATTTAAGGTAAATGTTAATATATTACGGAAAATACGAGTGAAATTCGGTAAGATAAAGAAAAGTTCGGTAATTTGAGTACATTCATCTAAATTAGACTAAGTCGATTATTACTTTTATTGCCGAATATTTCTTGTATTTAACATAAATATACCAAAATTTATTGTGTTTTTCAGGGTTTATCCAATTTGTTTTTAAATTTATCTAAATAAATTTAATTTTTTTAGTATAATTAGCAATTACCGACAAATATTTGAACTTACGTCAATTTACCCTACCTCGCTCGCTTTTAACCAACGACGTAACAATTCACATAAAAATAGTCTCTTTTACTCAAAAATACAAAAACAAAACCGAATTTACATATTTTTTTTAAATTTGAATTTTTTGTACTTTCTTTGTTTTTTTGTAGGGTGGCCCCTTGAAATATGTGATTTTCCCATGTTAAATCACATAGAGAAATTTGGATTTGGTGTTGTCAAAACCTTTTCGGTTGCCATGGCAAAACGAAGCCCATCGTAACTTTTCCCTTTTGCATTTACGTTAAAGGCAATATAACCAAACTTCGGCAATTTCCCGCTCCCTCCTATGACTTTAGATATTTTGGCCGCTGTTTAGTGACTTCCCGCCAAAATTGCTTACATAAAAAAACTTAAAAAAAACATAAACAAGACGTACGACGGTCAGAATACACACAATCCTTCTAATGTGTTAAGTTTGTTTGAGCTATTCACAGCAACCTGCAACGCCGGTATCACAACCAAAATATATCCACGGTCACACATATATACATATGTGAAGATTCCTTCGATCAGTGTCACTCTTATTTTTTACTTCTGATCACACCTATTTGTTACTACTAGTCAGCCGTTGAGTGTCACACTTTTTTCTTCTGGTTAATAATAATAATAATAATAATAATAATATTAATAATCAGCTAGGCTTATACCCAAGGCAGTTTCATACTTATTTGTTACTTCTGATCACTCTTATTACTTCTGGTCATACGCCGAAGACTAGGTCGATCAGTGTCATACTTAATTGTTACTTCTGGTCATACGTTGAAAGCGCGGCGCACTCTGAACGGCCTTGGAAAACGCCAGAAGGAAACTGGCGCGTAGACCTCTAAAAACACGCGGATTTACAATGTTGGAAATTGCGGGGCTCCGTATACGCTGCCCAAAAAAACCTTACTTATAATTAAAATTAAGGAACGTATTTGCAACTCTTGGTTATATGTAAACCCCAGCTATTCAAATATATAACTATCATGAAAATCGGACTTAAATTTAGGTTCGTTATGCCGACTTTCAGGCGGAAATATAAGTGTCACACTTATTTGTTACTTTTGGTCATGTTAGAACGGCCTCCGATAAGTGGCATACTTATTTGTTACTTCAGGTCACACGTTGTAAGCATCGCGTATTACTCCGATAAGTGTCACACTTATTTGTTACTTCAGGTCATACGTTGTAAGCATCGCGTATTACTCCGATAAGTGTCACACTTATTTGTTACTTTGGGTCATATTAGAACGGCCTCCGATAAGTGTCACACTTATTTGTTACTTTGGGTCATATTACAACGGCCTCCGATAAGTGTCACACTTATTTGTTACTTTGGGTCATATTAGAACGGCCTTGGAAAATGCCAGAGAAAAATTCGCGTCAAGTCTCTATAACCACGCGTATTTCCAATGTTAGAAGTTAAGGGGGTACTTATACGCTGTCCAAAAACCTTACTAAGAAATAAAATTAAGCAACGAAATTGCAATTCTAGGATATATGGAAACCACAGCTATTCAAAAATATAACTTTCATGAAAATCGGACTTAAATTAAGGAACGTTATGTCGACTTTCAGGCGGAAATATAAAACCACGAACATTGGGGTCCGGTAAATAACCCCGAAAACTTTACTTAAATTTAATATTTACTATATAACCGAAGTTGTAGTTCAGATTAATCCTAACCTACCCAATATTATTTTTTTTAACGTTACCGGACTTAATTTGTAACAAAATATCAACCACACAAAGTCAAACTACCGAAAACGGTAAATTGGGCAAATGCCCAACTTTTTGGGCTTCGATTTCAAAACTTTATGAAAGGCTATCAATGGCGATGCATGTACATTCGAACGAGATATCATTGACTCTTCTAGCCCTAACCGTGGAAGAGGTATGCGCGACACGGCGGCAACGGCATCGGCATCGGCTACACTGTACGTGAGACTAATACACACAAATCCTTAGGATTGTGTGTAAAAAGACTTGAGGCTATATTCCCTTTAATGTCTACTAATTCACCGAGTTTAAGGAAAATCGGTGGGTTACACCTCGGGCAGGGGCGTAGGAACCAGGGGGGGCAAGAGGGGCAATGCCCCTCCCTAGAATTTTACTGGGAGGGGCAACTAATGTTATTGCCCCCTCCAACATTTTGGCCAGTTGAAATCTTTGCAAGGCTCAAATTATCATTTTAAAAGCATATAAAGATTATAGAACCTCAACTGTGTTTAAATTTCAGTCTTTTCCCGCCAATGTATATAGTAGAAAAATGTACAAATGCATTCGGAAAAGCTACAGTCCATTAAAAATTCAAAACCATTCTCCAGACCCTTTTTGGTTTCACTTTGCCCCATCCAACTTCTAGAACGTTCCTACACCCCTGACCTCGGGTCGTCTCCTTGTAAGTAAAGTAAGTTTAAGAACCATAATTTGTAAAGATAAAATTAAAGATACAATTTCGATATAGTAGCGCTCGCGAAAAATTAAAACTAAAAAATAAACTACTGTCAAAGAAAAGTTACCTTTGAAAGGAATAAAAACAGCAGTGTCGGTAAGCGAATCAATCGAATTGGATATTGGAAAATTAATAAATAAATAAATTATTTCGCAAACAATTTAGAGAATTTTTTATATTAAATAATTTGGAGGCTCATATATTCAATTTTGGAGGCCCCTTAAGACGACTTTTGGAGGCCCTACCAAAATTTCAAGTAGGCCCAGGCCTACCCCGGCCTATTGCTGGCGCCGCTACTGAACGCAGTAAAACATATTAATAGGATCATTAATATTATCATTTTCTCGCAAATGTATTAAAAAACTTCGATTGATACACGTGCGGATATGTCATTGTCCCTCGTCCCGAGTCTAGCCAGTACTTTAAATATGCGTTATTTCATCTGGTTGTGTTATAACCCCCCCCCCCCCTTAGACTTTCTATATCTACGTGCTTGATAAAAGCATCCTACGTGAATGAAATAAGTGTCAATTTCAATCCACGAACACTTTTGGTCCTGAAAAATTCAGAAATAGCGCGATCTCATTCTTTACTCTGGCCTATGAGCTGGATAAAAATAATATTAAAAACATCTATCTTAATAATAATTGCCCTGACCCTTAAATTATATTACGAATTTGCTTGCCAGAGCAAGGCCATCTGGAATCAATAAGACTTTTTCAGTTATTAGCTCGTTAAATTACTTGATGAAAATTATCTATCCATAATTTACGGTATATCAAATTTCATCTTTACATTTTTCCAACACTTAATAGAAACCAGACAACCGAAGAGAATGCGCTACGCTTTGTAATTTTAAGACTTGGTTATGCGAAATGATAGAAGATATACATTTTAAGCTGTTATTCATTTTAAATACTTCGCGGTTTGACACTAAAAAGATACTTTTCTCTTCTGTGGTTTGGTTTTTAGATAATGTTGAAAATATGAAGCATATTATCTTTTCGTATCAATTTTGGGAGGTCAATATTATTTTGTATTTTCTCATGAGCAGATCACTCGGTCATAATTTGTTGCAGCGCATAAATGATGGATGTGTGACTATTCGTACTACACCAGAACTTTTTAAAACGTTCGTCAATCATTCTGAACCAAAATAAAACAATTTCCATATGCGTTCTTGGTTTTTGCATATCTCTCTCTACTTGGGTGTAGCTGATGTTATCATTAACTTGAAAGATTTAATTATTAGTAAATCTTTCTAGCATAAATTTTGTATTTTAAAAAATTTGGCGGTGCATACTTTTGAACGAACTAATAATGATCTTTTGATATTCGACAATCTGTTTATCACTAAAAAAACCGATATATTTATGAAAACAATTGGGGTCAAGGATGGATAAAATTTCACATTTGCGTTGATTTCGATGTATTCAGGCCGGTTTTTGAGAGCTCGTATCTCTGAAACGGGGCTTCTTAGGACCATGATTCATTGGATATTATACATTAGTAGAGAACTATAGGAAACATTATAAAAGTTTTGTTACTCTTATCCGTAAAAGTTATAAAAGTTCTAAGCGCAGATAGTGCTTATGATCGATCAATATGTTATAAATTATGTTAGGAACATAGGATTCGGCTTATCATACCCCCTATAAGGGCAGCAACTTTCAAAGAAGGAGTATGTTTGCCAGAACGTATTATATCCATTCAAGAGTTTGGCTAGGTTTAATAATGGGTTAAAGCAATGCAAACAAGAGCTCGTTATGGCTTTAGCTTTAAGCATAAACTGAAGAAAACAGACTAATGAATAAACAATTAAATGCAATTTGCTTAATAATAATTTACAATTGGAAGAGCTGAATTTAAATTAGTCACCTAGTTTAACAAAATCGTAGAACTTATCTGCTTAAATTAAAATCGCCGCGAACGTTTGTCGATTAGGAAGCTGTCTTTGAGGCTAGGAATATGAATGACCTGTATCCTGAAATGGAACACTGTATGCCCCCAATACGTGCGCCCCGTCGCAATTACGGTAACGGTAGCTTGAGCTAAAATTTAAACCTAAGCCTGTAGCGCCATCTTACGGCAGGCAGTTTTACTAGATTAATTTATATTCCTGTACATATAATTGGGTCTGCTAAACGTTCGAAATAAGAATTAGTAACGGGTTTGTCTTTGGTTTAGTAATGGAAACTGAGTTTAATTAGTAGAGGAAGCTGAATGTTTGGTTTTAGTAACAAGAGATTGTAATATGTAATTAAACAATATATATTTGCCATTATTTGTCTCTTTTTTTACTTAAAAAAAACAATACAGTTGTGTTCTTGGAAAATTAAATTGAACGCTTTTCCTTGTTAAATTGAAACAAGTTGGCAAGCCACAATTTACCTTTTCTCGGAAGAATTGTCCCTAGTGGTATTAATTTCCCGAGATGACCCTTAAAGATATATCTCCGCAATTCAGAGTTATATACTAAAAACGTAATCCTGGTTTTATCCCTCCCGGTATAAAATTTTAATTATAATTAAAATAATTGAGACGAAACAACCGATTTTAATTTATTCAGAATATTATAAATAAAGTAGTTACAACAGCGAGTTAGACGTACTAAAGCAATGAACAATTGAATGTAACCCTATTTACAGTACAAGTTTGTCAGTTGAATATAATACGAAGCAAATTTTAATGAAAGAAATATCTACAGAGGGTATTTGTATTTTTCTCGCTTACGAAATACTTGCCACATCTTTAATGCTAATTTTATTTCAACACTCGCCCTTGATGAAGATACCGTAGAATAGCTATATTCGACATCTGGTAGTGGACGACTCGTAGACTTCCTGTTGACGTTGTGACATACCGCCCAATTTCCAATATCATATAATGACTCGCACACCCAGAAAATCAATGACTGCATTAGGAATCGTAGATATTCAAATATCCACACAAATAAAAAATGTATTAACAAGAAGCGAAAAACTTACCATTCACAAAGCACAGAAATCCACTTGACTTAACGTCAGCTCGTATATACATAAATGACCGTAGATGGAATAGTTAGGGCTCTATATAAATAAAAACTAACGAACCCAATTTATGAACTGCATTAAACATCTTAATCAGTCGAGAAAGGGTTTAAAATAAATTACGAAGTAATGACGACCCAGTTAAAAACCAGACCAACGTAAGAGCACGATGTATCCAACTCGATTTTTTCTTTATAAATGAACTATTACCCTTGAACATTAATACGCAAAACACACAATAGACCGAAAAACGAAATATATTACAAAAAACTAACGGGTTCTACCCTTTAACCATCTTATCTGCGGACTGCACTAAAACAAGATTTGACCTTCAAATTTTCATACGTAAAAAATTTAGACTTTAACAAGTTCACAAAAATTAAATAACCAAATAGGTCAGCCTTCAGAGTCAAAGTAACCAATTGCAAAAATATAACAACACAATCAAGCAACAAATTAATTCAAATTCAAATACTTGGAAACCAAGCCATTTTAAGTACATAAGAACACCTTACCATTAATTATACAAGGCATACAAAGCCACTTGACTGAATATAATTGTTTAATAAATTTAAATTGATTTCGACTAAACGACACCTCAAACCAGTATCACTACATTAATGAAATTATATTATGAATTTTAAATCGAATAGAAAACCAATAAGATCAAGACTTACTCAGCTGGACCAGCCCGTCACAAATGAACTATTTCGCGGAAGAAACAAAATCCCTTTTAAATAAATTAATAGTTAATAATATACGGCTGAAAAAAACCCAATAATACTAATGAATAAATATTAAATCAAAACGTTATCTCGATCATTAAACAAAGGTCAACAAAAGTACAAAAAGGCCCTACCTTAGCCTGGAATTCAGCAACTTAAACATATCGTATTAGAAAAAAAATATTTCCAATATTGATTTAACGTCATAAGTAAAAAAAAATTAGATTTTTTTAACAAGCATAACAGGAATCAATGCTTTGACGGCAGAACATCGAAGTCCGAAAACCGGGTTCCCGATTTAATTTCCGACAGATAAAACAAAAGATAATTAAAATAAAAAACTGATCTTAATAAAACGTGAAATTTACATACGTTCTACGTCACGCACATTCTGTTTCGAAAACTAGAGTATCAGAAAAAATAAATAACAAGTTGGCAAGCCAAAGTTGGAGAGAAAACGCCCATACAAACACAACAGACTCAACATGCACAACCATCAGAACACAAACACAACAAACACAACAAACTCAACACTCACAACCTACGCATAAACATTACAAAAACGTAATACACCAAAACATCACGACGGTGAGCGAAAAATTACCATCCAAACCAAACGGCAAATGAATCCGTTAACGCTCACCGTCACACGGTGGTTTTGCCAACCCTTCGAGAAGCTGCGAACGCAATGCACGGAAAATGCGAATGCGTTCGCAGGGCAGACCCACAGACAGACAGACACGGTGATTGTATAACCGCTCCTAGCGGACTTTGTCCCCTCGGAGAGGTAAAAATCTACGTACTTTGTTATCTTCCCGCTTAACCAAATCCTGTATTTATTTTTATCTCGGTTTTTACTTCAACAATTGTTTATGATGCTTTCTATTTTCACTATACCCGCATTAAAAAAATATCTACATAAATTGTTTGTATTCTTCATGTAAAACATTCCTCCAACAGTCTGTTTATGACAACTTATAACTATATGGACGTCATTGCCCCGCGGTAAGACATCCGCATTGTAATAATGATACCCGGGTTCGATTCCTGGTTATGATAGTATTTTACATTAACAAAGTTAATTAATTATAAATTTAATATATACATCATATATCTATAAAATGTTATAAAATAAATTGTGTTATTAACTTAACAGCATAAAGGACTTTTGCCAAAGCTGTTTTAAAAAAACACCGTCGCGTAACAGGCGTCGGTGGCTCAGTTGTTAGAGTAAATCTCTAGCACGCGGCAGACCCGGGTTCGATCCCGGCCGGCGCCAATAATTTGCAAATTGACACTAAGACGAAAACCGTGAACCATTGGTGGAAACCCTGCCATTGGACGTTGAGAGGTTGCCATAACACTCAGCACTCGGTCCGTCCCAAAGTCCTTAAGTAGAAGCTGGAGAGAAAACGCCCGTACAAACACAATTGACTCAACATCCACAACCATCATAACACAAACACCACAAACTCTACACCCACAACCGTCATAACACGAACTCAACGTTCACAACCTACGTTACAAAAACGTAATACACAAAACCGTCACGACGGTGAGCGTCAACGAAAAGACACCATCCAAACCAAACCGCAAATAAATCCGTTAACGCTCACCGTCACACGGTGGTTTTGCCAACCCTTCGAGAAACTGCGTACGCAATGATTAACCAATTGTCGGTTATGAATAAAAATAAATAATTGGAAAATTTCTTATTCAAACGCCGATTTCTACTAATTCGGGTGAGCTTCGAAAAATCCTAAAATTCTAACAGAAAATCTAAATTTTTTCAGAAACTCTCGTAACAGTAATCAAATCTACTGCTTTTTTAATCCAAAAATCTAGAAATAAATTAATTAGTTTAGTGAATTTTCAAATAAATCACATTATTTTTCTGAATGTCCGGTTATCTGAGTTAATTTATACAACATTTAAAAGTTTCAACATAATTACCTCTTCGAGGGGACAATGTCCTCTAGGAGGGGTAATACAATCACCGTGTCTGTCTGTCGGTGTGTCTGTCTGTCCTGCGAACACGTTCTCATTTTCTGTGCAAAGCTTAATCATTGCGTACGCAGTTGCTAGGACTCTTTGCGTTCGCAGTTGCTAGGAATTAGGGAACGAAGTCGAAGGGTTGGCAAAACCACCGTGTGACGGTGAGCGTTAAAATGATTAAGTTGCGGTTGGGTTTGGTTTGGTTGGTTTTTTTTTCGTTAACGCTCAGTTTTAACTCAGTTTGATTAGATATTTCGTTATTGTAATGTGTAGGGTGTGAATGTTGAGTTTGTGTTATGTCGGTTGTGGGTGTTGAGTTTTTTGTGTTTATGTTATGACGGTTGTGGGTGTTGAGTCTGGTGTGTTACTGTTTACATACAAACTTTAGTATGTCTCTAGGTAGTTCTTAGACTCGTTATTAGACTTAAACAAATTAGTATCAACTAATAATCAAAATAAATAGAAAGAAATCCTGCACCTTTACTAAAATAATTTACAAACGACCATATGGGAATAATTAAGCGACGTGTCTCGCTACGAGTTTTCCTCGAATTTTAATGCATGTATGGGCACTTGACAGTAAATAAGCCCGACGGACGGATATTCGGGTAATTAGCCATACAGCTTTCTTCATCATCAAACTCGACCGGCCAAAGTTTAAAATCTTCACCCGAAAACGGAATATTTTTCAGTTATTGTCGAAAATATTATGATCATCAAATTACGGCTAATACAAACGTATTACCTAGTGATAACCCAGCGATTATATGGAGTACAATGTGTTTACAAAGCGATTACAGGGACTAGGCAATGGACACGCTTACCTAAATTTGAGTAGAAAATGATTACCAAATCATTTTAGAAATTTTGTACACTGACTACAGGAAGTGCTTAGCCCCTCGTCTTTCGCACTTTCGGGCTTCTCGGAGACGAGTTTGCCGTAAAAGCAATTCTTACTCGACACTACCGCTGAACGTACATGGCTGAGTTAGCCGTATGGTAGATGGGGCTAACGTGGTCCTCGTCTCATATCCCCTCCCTCTCTCTCTCTCTCTCTCTCTCTCTCTCTCTCTCTCTGGAACTATGACACTTACTACTACTACCCCTACTACATCGTCACTAGAGCAATACTTTCAACCCCGTTAGGAGGGGGATGAAAGTAAATAGTCAAAAACTGGAGGAATTAAAACGTTTTTCTGCATTTTGGATGATGCAACAAATAATTTCCCAATCTAAAAGGCGATAGTTATTAATATCAAATCCTGCGTTAATTAGACAAACCGAGAATAAAACTATATTATTTGGAAATGTACACTAAAAAATTAATTCAAGTTGGAAAAAAATTATATGGACTATAAGTTCTGGGAATGCAGCATGAAGACCTTTTTAGGTATGGCAGAGAACTAAACAAAACGTGATTTAAATTAAATTTAATTATTTGAACTTAATTTCATTTTAATAAAAAATTGTCCAAATAAATTTCGAATCAAAGAATACTCCTAAATCTTTAACATTTTTTTGTCGGTTCAAAAGTTTATCGTTTATTTTATAGTTGAAGGTGATTTTATTTGTTTTCCTAGTATAAGACACCAGTATAGTTTTATCAGGGTTGATGGGAATATTATTTTCCACACACCAAGTATTTAATTTATATAATTCACTCTGTAGAGAATGGCAATCAGAGGGAGATTCTATAGTTTTACACACTTTGTGATCATCGGCCAGTTGGAAAAGCTTCGAGTTTTTAAATAGGGTTTTAATTTCGGAAATATAAACATTAAATAGAAGAGGGCCTAACGAAGACCCATGGGGGACCCCGCACGTGACATCATAGGAGATTTTGGTTATTTGACCATTAATTTTTAGCATATTGGTACGGTTCACCAAATAGTTTTTGACCCATAACAGTAGACTACCAGCGAGACCGTAGTGTGATAATTTAGCTAGACGTCTAGGGTGGGACACACGGTCGAAGGATTTTGATAAGTCGATGTAAACTGCGTCGACCTGTCCGCGCCTAGTCACATGGGGTTCCACGAAGTAGGAAGAACAAGCAAGGTTTCGACCGACCGCCCGCTGACGAAACCGTGTTGCGTATCCGGAAGGAAATTTTGTACATTATGTAGTCGAATACCATGGCCAAAGAGTTCAATAACGTTATAGGTCTGTAATTCGACGTGTCACCCGAAAATCCCTTTTTTAATATAGGGGAAATTACGCCGCATTTCCATTCATTGGGGAATATTCCATTACTTATCGAGGTATTGAAAGTCTGAACAAGCGGTTTTATAAGTATGGAGGAACAACCTTTAATGATGAAGTTCGGAATAGAATCATGGCCGCACGTGGTCGTTGGTTTAAGTTTCTTAATAGCGTCCTCAACATCATTTTCGGTAATCCACAATTTGAAAAAATTGTTTGGTAGGATTTCAGGCAAGGTGGTTGTGTCGTCAAGTGGGTCGGAGCTGTCGTTCGCAATGTTGGAGAAACAGTTTGCGAATTCCTGGGCGATATCCTCGTTATTGTTAAGGAGTTGGCCGTTCCTTGACAAATTCAAAAATTGTTGAGACTTATTTATCTATCTATTGACATTAGCCCAGAATTTCTTACTGTCTCGACCAACCGAACTTGAAATGGATCGTTCGTACGCTAGTTTATCTCTAGAAAGTAGGCTCTTAGTAAGTTTTCGCTGTGTAGAGTAATTATCTCGATGTTCAATGGAGTCATCGCGCTTTAATTTCCTGTGTAAATATTTCTTCCGTTTTAGAGCTTTTATTAGGTCGTATTGTATTTTCCATCATTAACAGGTACTGTTATTCAAGGCCGCGTTACCTTGTTGTTTAGGCGTAACTGTAACTGGTTCGTTATCGGGTTTCGATGTGTATATAAGATCATCTTTAATGACACCAAAAAATTTATTGATGAAACAATCCTTTGTAAAATTATCGGGGTTCGCTAAAGCTTCGGATTCGTCTCGATTTGCAGTTACGTAAAAAGAGGCGTAACTGGGATATTTAGTTTTTAATCGTTTACATTCGACAGTTTTTAAATCGGTATCGTGTTCAATAATTTTTTTTGGATCGTCGTTTGAGACCGTGATCGGTAGACGAGATATGAAAAGCGCTTGCTTAGGCGGGTTGGGCGTCACTTTCGTAACTAGCCTTTCCTGGGCCCTGTGCAAGGACTTAATTTTGGCCCCCCCACTCTCCCTATTATAGGGTTTCCGCGGTTCTGTTCTAAACGTATAGAGGTCGGGGATGGTTCACTTTTATTCAATAGATAAAGCTCTCAAAATTATTCGTAAAACGTTTTGATCAAGTCATTTATATTTCTGTATTATCCGATTAATTTTTTGATAAATTTGTAAAATTAAACGGAAAAACGGCGTTTTTTTCGATAAAAAGCTCAAATTTTACGAATAATACATGTTTTTAATGATTTTTCGAAATATTAACCGGTAAATGTCTTTTTTTTACATTTTTTTCCCGAAAAAATCAATTTAAACATGGATAATGATTAACCGTTACCGACCTCTATTAAACGTAGATGTCAATTGTAAAATTGGGTTATCATTCCGTAAATTAGTAACTGTAGTAATTTGACTAGAGTTGATGTCTTCCACGGGATTACCAACTTCTTGTGTTTCCTTGGAATCTTTTTTAAGCCATTTACCAAATTGCTTCGACATCGATTTACATTCTTCATATTTTTCTTTGCAAACTTTTCGTTTTTGAGCACCCGGCTGGTACTTGAGTATTTTGGCCTGAAAAAGTACATAGCCGTCTCGATGTATTTAAATAGAAAATTAACTAACTTACTAAGTTACTATCTAGCCCATAGACTGAACCTTAAAAGTAAAACACTTACTCCGTAGTCGAAACAACAATTCAAAATAGCAACTTATACGGCCTCAGCATTAGGGTTATTATAAAGTAAATAATGAACTCATCTGGTGAAAATGTTACCGAAAATATTTTAGCTTAACGAACGCGAACGTCGTCATGTACCCTGCTGTATTCAAAAATTACCATGAGTAGCTAAATGGTGGGGTGGCGGAGTGGTTAGCACTTTCGCCTCGCAGCAAGAGAAGCCGGGTTCGATCCCAGCTTGTGGCACTGGGTGAAAACTCGGAATAACTCCTTCTGCGTTGAGTTTGCAAGTTCTCTCCCCACTGGTTTAAGGGGTTTTCCCCCGAGTTCTTCGGTTCCCCTTCCATAAAAACTTGTCGAGGTTAACGGTATTAGTTAGTGTAGGGAGCTGTTGGCTCGATCTCGTGGTATGCAGGGCTTGCAACCACCCTCCTACGCATTGTAACCCGGCCACCTGAATTAATGGCTTCAAAAGTCGCTTGATGACTTAGGCCTAAGGTGGTGCCTTGGTATTAGCCAGCTGATTATTATTTAAAAAAAAATAAGACTTTCTCCCAAAAAGTAGAAGAATTACTAAATTGTAACTTTATTTAAGCACAGCGATCATCCCGGACCTCTCGATTTCAGTTTTAAACCTCAAAATCAGATTTTAATGCACTAGCTTCGGGCCCGTTACCTTCTGGCAACTTGGTAAGTTTTAATAATGACTTTTAATAAAATAAAATATTATCAATCGTGGCTTACCTTCAATAACAAGTTGGCCAGCCAAAATATACCTCTCCTCGGAAGAATAGTCCCTAGTGGTATTAATTTCTCGAGAGTTTTGTTAAAAATGTTATCCCAGTTCTATCCCGCCCGATATAAAATTTTAATTATAATTAAAATAATTGAGACAAAACGACTAATTTAAATTTATTCAGAATATCATAAGTTAGTTGTTACAACAGTGAGTTAGACGTACAGTCTGTTAAATAAGTCTTTGCCTATGGGAGTTTTCGCACTGTTCTTAAAATTTCTCGAAACGTGTAAGCGATAGAACAACGACCACATAAGCAATTTTTATTTATTTTTTATTTCCTTTCACGTAGTGTCGTCGGTTTTGGCAAAGCGACAATAGTTTCGGCGGAAACGCTAAATGTCGTTTTTGACAACTTCTTTAATACTCAAATGACGCCCCTGAAACCGACATTTTCGGATTAGGGGTGGTCGACTCATATTTAGAAAGTATCACTGTTATCTCTCTACGAACAACGGTTGAGGAGATAAAGGCCGTTGACACTTTTGCGTAAATTTGAGGAAAACTTAAAGACGTTAAATATCACTTTGGCATTCCCTTTGATGATTGAGAGCCTTTCAACAACAATTAATATTGTATAGGAATGTTTTAAGAATAGCGGCTCGACGAGAATGGAAACCATGAAAGTAGAAAATAAGCGTAGAAAGCTATTAACACTGGTGTAGCAAAAAGTGGCCGCCATGTAACTCCCACCACCGATTTCGATAAGGTCCTTTTTAGCACAAGTAACATAATATTTATAAGTGTGACTCTTCCCATTGGTTCAATCATTATAATGTAAAAACGTCATTCATTCGAAGCAAGGTTGCGTTTTAAAATATAATTTTCCATACGAGATTTCCTAAAAACTCTTCTAAGTCCCCAAGTGCTTTAACAAATTATTTTAAATATTGATAAAATAATATATTGTATGACATTTTTGTAACAACAGAATATTTTAGAGTTGATTACCGAATCGGGTAGTTACGAACTTATATGCTAATCAATAGTATCTCTAAAATAAATATAATACTGTCATGACAAAATATCGATGAACTGAAATGCTCCATCCGATTGATTAAATTAAACGTGTGTTGTTTATCCAACCCGGTTGAATTGTGATAATAGTTTTACAATTTTTAAACTTCTTCTTAGGGCTACACTAATTTGAGATATGTAGATAACTGGAGTCAATTTTCAATGCAGATAAAAGATTACTGAGAGCTAAAACCTCGTAAGTCATTACAGAGAGAGCACCGCTCAAGTCTATGCCAGGCATGCAGCTTTCGGCTTAAGTGACGTCCTAGTAATGAAAACTCTCAATACTATCAACAAAACGTGTATAATCTGGAAGCCTATATAATTTATAAAGCATAACTTATCATAAAATAATTTAAATTCAACATTTCAATTTTTAATTTTAAAATAACCTTACAGGATGAACAGCATAAGGCGATAAATATTAATAAAAATCTACGGTATGGACGCTTTGCGTTATATTCCTTTTAAAGTTGGTTTTATTCGCGGCTTCGATCAGCTATACAGGGTGTTTCGGGAACCTTTGTCACAAATTATTGAGCGTATACTTTGGCCCATTCTGAGACGAAAATATTTAGTGAACATGGGTCGTAAACCTCTTCGTGCAATATTATGGACCATCTAATATCAGCCGAAAGAACACGGTAAACACCCTAAAAGTGAGGTTTTGTATTTTGGCTTGACCTTTTTTTTATTACCCAGTTGTTAATAAATGAGATTAAGTTGCAGAAATGGGCAACGCTTACGTGTAAATTTAAACGTAAGATCGTTGAAAAACGTCAACAACTTAATCTCATTTAATAACAACTGGGTAATAATGGAAAACAATAAACTTAAGTCTCAGGGTGTTTGCCGTTTTTGTCGGCTGATATTGGATGGCCTATAACTTTGTTACATTAACGTCACGCTGTTGAGACGACCTTCTATAGGATGGAGAATCCCGACTATGCCATCGCCTAAGCATGCCCAAACGTTTACGGAGAAATGCCCGCTTCTTTTAGTAAAATTAATGTAATTAGGATCAAATCGCTGATTTCTAACTCTCGTAACCCATATAACAGGTGATGACGATGAACTCTGAAATGACTAATAAACAAAAGCACAATTTGATATACAGGGTCTTTTTTTTTGCTCGGAAAAGTGTTTTTTTTCAAAAACTATTTATAGTACCGATTTCAAATTTGGAAGGTCAATTCTCTATACCGGGGGACATCAGTTTGAGAAATTTGAGCGTTTTCGGTAATGTTTTTCACCAATTTTGAAAAATTATTTTTCGACCACTAGGTGCGAGATAAAAAATTTCTATTATAAAGTTGTAGGCCGTCATCGAAAACCCTTAAAAATTGTTCACTCGACGAAAAACAATTTATTTATCAGTGAAAATTCGAGCTTGAAAAATTTACAAGTTGGTGAAGCCAAATTACGATTGTTTGAAACGATAATTGAAACCGAATTACCTAATCCAGTTGAAACTTTGGTTAAAAAAAGACCGGATTTAAAAAACACGAGGCTATAGGTCAATCCTAAACATGCATTGGGTATTTAAAGGAAAACTTTGGGAGATTATTATCAGTGTTTGATAATATTTCGAACAATGCCTCGTTATTTAGTAGCTAAGCGTACCGAGATAGTTGCCATTTACTATGGAGAAGCAGCGCAAAACCTTAGAAGAGTGACTGAAATCTTCGCAGAAAGACATCCAAATGGAGCACCATCTGTAAATACAGTAAGACGAGCAATTCACGATTTCAATCAATTTGGTAACTTGCAACCTAGGTTTCGCGGATTAGGTCAACCGGATTTAGACTTCGAGAACAATGTACTCGCGTACTTTGTGGCATATCCTCGTCACAGTTGCGCTAACGCCGCTGCTGATTTGGGTTGTTCTGCAAATCGTGTGTGGAAAATTCTTCGTAAGAATCGCTATCACCCATACAGAGCTACGCTCCACCAAGGACTAATTGACGGAGACCATCAAAGACGTTATGAATTTAGCAACTGGTTACTAAATGCTTTCCAAGAAGATAGACAATTTTTGCGCCATGTTTTGTTCTCCGACGAAGCGTCATTTTCTAGAGATGGGCCCTTTAATCATCAAAACAGCCATCTTTGGTCTGACATCAACCCACATTAGGGTTTTGAATATCATCACCAGGTTCAATTTGAACGGGTCAATGTTTGGGTTGGACTTGTTGGAAACCGTTTGATTTGTCCCTTTTTCCTGCCGACGAACCTCAACGGCCAAAGGTATTTACATTTTCTACAGAACGAACTGAGTGACGCAATCGACGACCTTCCATTGGCTGAAAGACGTCAGTTGTGGTTTCAGCAAGATGGCGCCCCTCCGCTTTTTCCCGGCAAGTAACTGAGCACCTCAACAACGAGTTTCCTGAAAGGTGGATAGGGAGAAATGGTCCAGTGCATTGGCCAGCAAGGTCACCTGACCTAACACCGCTGGATTATTTTCTCTGGGGATTCGTTAAAGCAAAGGTATACGCCACGCCCATTGAAACTAGGGAGGAACTCATTAGACGAATAATCAGTGCTTGCCGAGACGTCACACCAGAAATGGTAGAGAAAGCGTTTGAGAACTTAATTGTCCGCGCACAAACCTGTGTTGCAGCCAATGGTGATATTATTGAAAATGTTTTGTAAAAATTTATGTGAATAAAATATCTGCATTTAAAAACCAAACGTGTACATTTTTTCAAGTGTGAAAACTCTACTACGTTTGTATTAGACTTGTTCCCTTTTCAATTATCGTTTCAAACAATCGTAATTTGGCTTCACCAACTTGTAAATTTTTCAAGCTCGAATTTTCACTGATAAATAAGTTGTTTTTCGTCGAGTGAACAATTTTTAAGGGTTTTCGATGACGGCCTACAACTTTATAATAGAAATTTTTTATCTCGCACCTAGTGGTCGAAAAATAATTTTTCAAAATTGGTGAAAAACATTACCGAAAACGCTCAAATTTCTCAAACTGATGTCCCCCGGTATAGAGAAATGACCTTCCAAATTTGAAATCGGTACTATAAATAGTTTTTGAAAAAAAAAACACTTTTCCGAGCAAAAAAAAAGACCCTGTATATCAAATTGTGCTTTTGTTTATTAGTCATTTCAGAGTTCATCGTCATCACCTGTTATATGGGTTACGAGAGTTAGAAATCAGCGATTTGATCCTAATTACATTAATTTTACTAAAAGAAGCGGGCATTTCTCCGTAAACGTTTGGGCATGCTTAGGCGATGGCATAGTCGGGATTCTCCATCCTATAGAAGGTCGTCTCAACAGCGTGACGTTAATGTAACAAAGTTATAGGCCATCCAATATCAGCCGACAAAAACGGCAAACACCCTGAGACTTAAGTTTATTGTTTTCCATTATTACCCAGTTGTTATTAAATGAGATTAAGTTGTTGACGTTTTTCAACGATCTTACGTTTAAATTTACACGTAAGCGTTGCCCATTTCTGCAACTTAATCTCATTTATTAACAACTGGGTAATAAAAAAAAAGGTCAAGCCAAAATACAAAACCTCACTTTTAGGGTGTTTACCGTGTTCTTTCGGCTGATATTAGATGGTCCATAATATTGCACGAAGAGGTTTACGACCCATGTTCACTAAATATTTTCGTCTCAGAATGGGCCAAAGTATACGCTCAATAATTTGTGACAAAGGTTCCCGAAACACCCTGTATAGCTGATCGAAGCCGCGAATAAAACCAACTTTAAAAGGAATATAACGCAAAGCGTCCATACCGTAGATTTTTATTAATATTTATCGCCTTATGCTGTTCATCCTGTAAGGTTATTTTAAAATTAAAAATTGAAATGTTGAATTTAAATTATTTTATGATAAGTTATGCTTTATAAATTATATAGGCTTCCAGATTATACACGTTTTGTTGATAGTATTGAGAGTTTTCATTACTAGGACGTCACTTAAGCCGAAAGCTGCATGCCTGGCATAGACTTGAGCGGTGCTCTCTCTGTAATGACTTACGAGGTTTTAGCTCTCAGTAATCTTTTATCTGCATTGAAAATTGACTCCAGTTATCTACATATCTCAAATTAGTGTAGCCCTAAGAAGAAGTTTAAAAATTGTAAAACTATTATCACAATTCAACCGGGTTGGATAAACAACACACGTTTAATTTAATCAATCGGATGGAGCATTTCAGTTCATCGATATTTTGTCATGACAGTATTATATTTATTTTAGAGATACTATTGATTAGCATATAAGTTCGTAACTACCCGATTCGGTAATCAACTCTAAAATATTCTGTTGTTACAAAAATGTCATACAATATATTATTTTATCAATATTTAAAATAATTTGTTAAAGCACTTGGGGACTTAGAAGAGTTTTTAGGAAATCTCGTATGGAAAATTATATTTTAAAACGCAACCTTGCTTCGAATGAATGACGTTTTTACATTATAATGATTGAACCAATGGGAAGAGTCACACTTATAAATATTATGTTACTTGTGCTAAAAAGGACCTTATCGAAATCGGTGGTGGGAGTTACATGGCGGCCACTTTTTGCTACACCAGTGTTAATAGCTTTCTACGCTTATTTTCTACTTTCATGGTTTCCATTCTCGTCGAGCCGCTATTCTTAAAACATTCCTATACAATATTAATTGTTGTTGAAAGGCTCTCAATCATCAAAGGGAATGCCAAAGTGATATTTAACGTCTTTAAGTTTTCCTCAAATTTACGCAAAAGTGTCAACGGCCTTTATCTCCTCAACCGTTGTTCGTAGAGAGATAACAGTGATACTTTCTAAATATGAGTCGACCACCCCTAATCCGAAAATGTCGGTTTCAGGGGCGTCATTTGAGTATTAAAGAAGTTGTCAAAAACGACATTTAGCGTTTCCGCCGAAACTATTGTCGCTTTGCCAAAACCGACGACACTACGTGAAAGGAAATAAAAAATAAATAAAAATTGCTTATGTGGTCGTTGTTCTATCGCTTACACGTTTCGAGAAATTTTAAGAACAGTGCGAAAACTCCGATAGGCAAAGACTTATTTAACAGACTGTACTATAACAATGGACAATTGAATTTAACCCTTTTTTACAGTACAAGTTTATAAGTTGAATACATGTATAATACGAAGCAAATTTTAATGAAAGAAATATCTACATAGGGTATGATAACGACCGTTCGCTTTTTGGTTTATAATTTTAACGGAATCGGGCTGAGTTTAATTAAACGATAGTTTATCGAAATTTTGTGAAAAGAATATTCCCTAAGGCCGCGCGATAAATTTACGTGAATAATTTCCCGTCGCCGTTATATTGAAAATTTATTTGATTCGGGATTGCCAGAACTGTAATGTTGTGGGCGAGTGATTAGAAAATAACATGGCAACCAGAATTATACAAAATTATAAAAGTTTATTTTTATTCAAAACAGTCTATGGAACGTTCTAGATTTAACTTTCATCAATAGCCCAACAATATATATATCCCTTCTACGTAATTGTACAGAACTGGTACTTAAGTGTCTAAGAATAGATTTGTCTTAGTTCATCGTGATTGAAACATAAACCAAAACACACTTATACTTAAGTAAATATTATAAATTACACTGAGTAATTTTAACTTAATTCAAACTACCTAACTATAAACTCCGTCTTAATTAACAGCTGAGAGCTGTTCGCTACTAATTACTTCCAATCTACTTAATTAGCCTCACAGGTTGACTTGATAATTTCAAGGGTAAAATTAGGTTATTTCAATTCAAAAAATAATAACAATCAATTTTATCTTACAGCTGACTTGAGTTAGGTCACAATTACTTTAACATTTTCAGTCTTAAGCACGCACTGTTCATACACTTAAGTCCATTCACTCAGGTTCCAAACGAGAAACAATTTAATTCTTTTCTTGACCGAAGACCGAACATACTAATTAAAACCGCAAAGTTACGTCATAACTTTTGACCGACACCAGGACCCCGTCCTGTAGTATTTTTACCCGGTTTGATTGATAGTTTTCCACACGGTGGCGCTATATTATTACTTTGATATAGTTTCCGCGGGAGTTTTGAATAATTATCCTTTTTCTAAGCCTTATTAAAAGGTAAAAAACCCGCCTTATCATAATGGTTTCTTTACTTTTTTTGACTAAAGGAAGTCAATGGCTCGGCGGTAAACTATCTGCATTGTAACAATGCGACCCGAGTTCAATTCCTGAACACGATCAAATAAATAAAAATACTCAGATATTTAATTTAATATAATATTAATATAATTAATAAATATTTAATTAAATATAAGATTAATATAATTTTATAATATTTAATTAGATATAAGATTAATATAATTTTATAATATTTAATTAGATATAAGATAAATATAATTTATAAATATTTAATTAAATATACGATTAATATAATTTATAAATATTTAAAATGATGTAGAATAAATTATAGTACTTAACGTTATAACTTTGTAAATGACATTCGCCAAAGCTGTTTTTTAGAAAAACACCGTAACTTAACAAGCGTTGGTGGCTGAGTGGTTAGAGTAAATCTCTCGCACGAGGCAGACCCGGGTTCGATTCCCGGCCGGCGTAAATAAATCGCAAATTGATACTAAGACGAATACCGTGTACAACTGGTGGAAACCCTGCCATTGGACGTTGAGAGGTAGCATTACACTCAGCACTCGGTCCGTCCCAAAGTCATTAAGACGAAGTTGGAGAGAAAACGCCCATATAAACACAACAGACTCAACATGCACAACCATCAGAACACAAACACAACAAATTCAACACTCACAACCTACGCATAAACATTACAAAAACGTAATACACCAAACCGTCACGACGGTGAGCGAAAAAACACCATCCAAACCAAAACGCAAATGCATCCGTTAACGCTCACCGTCACACGGTGGTTTTGCCAAACCTTTGAGAAACTGCGTACGCAGTGATTACACTTTGCACCGAAAATGCGAACGCGTTCGCAGGCCTGACCCACAGACCCACAGACAGACTCGGTGGTTGTATAACCCCTCCTAGGGGACTTTGTCCCATCGGAGAGGTAAAAACACTAGTTTCGGATTCCCGCGAATTCCCGTTGTGAACAGCAGCAGGCGACGCGAACAAGCTGAACGACCAACGAACCTCTAGCGGGCCGTGCGCTGTTAGTCTGTTACATGCATTCCGAAGATTTTCACATGTCAGATCGGTGTATAAAAGTATATCACGATGATAATAAAAATTTTGGTAAAACAAAATTATCGTTACCTACTCGATCTTAAGTCTATTAGAAGATTTTTCACTATTTCATAGTGTATTTAATCGATATTTCGATGATAATATTTGAGACATTTTAACGTCCGAGTCGATCGCACCCAAAAATGTAAAATATTTCTTTTTCATAACAGCCAATTTATGGGCCCCCCATTTGGTCCTTTGCCCTGTGCGGCCGCACCTGTCGCACCTGCCTAGTTACGGCACAGGCTCTAATACTGTCAGAAGGTTTGGTCCCAATGGTAGCGTTTCTCTTAATAGGCTTTCTCTGACTATTATCCCCATTGTTGGTATTTGTAGAGTGCTGTACAAAACGTCCGTTCGAAGACTTTACGTTTGGTCTGTTTTGGGGTTGCTTCCCTAAAGATTTAGCATATGTTTTACGAGACCTGTGTTTAACCAGAGTAAAATCCCCTTCCTTACCTTTTACGTTTTCTACATTTTCTTGATTAGAGTTGTTCGTGGGATCACTTCAGATCTATAGTTATCCGTAGTCCTACGCAAAGAAATAATATCTATTTCATTTTTTAGTTCGAGGTTCTGACGTGATAACCCTTCAATTTGAAATCGTTATATAAATTTTTATGAACGCGTAGTTCAAGTTGGAGTGATTTAACCGTACCCGTAATAGAAGTGAGATACGTTAAAATTTTATCAAATACGCTACCATTATGACGAGCACTACTGCTGATGGCAAAAAATGTGTTTAATAAATCCAATAAAGTAGATGCAGTTGCGCCATTTGGGCTATTAGTGCTCATTATTTCGTCTTCCGAATCAGAGTCAGAATCAGATTTTGAAGCCAAGTCTTGAATGTCAGTTAGATTTAGCCTATTTCCTTGTGGCGTATTTATAATGGCGTCGTCGTCTTTAAGAGACTTACAAAAACTGCATTTGAAAGTTGACTCTCTATCAGAATTGAAGTAAAATGGTCGTTCGTCCGATTGAATACTATAACAGGCGATATGGAAATTTAAGCCACATATCTTACACGGTAGATACTCTTGCCGACCATGGACACCATAAGCACAATTTTTGTAAATACCGCAAACTGCAGGAACTCCTTTAGTTTTCCCTTCTTCTGTTTCACAGGTTTCTTGACCTTGGTACTCATAATTTTAATAGAATCATTAAAAACTGCGATAATAATAATTAATGGATATAATAATTAATGGATTATTAAGACTAGTAGAATTATCCACAAGAAAACAAACATCAATTATGAATATATTGGATTCAAAATAATTTAGCGTTGCCCATTAGAAATGCGTTGTAGCTTGAAATTCCTAGACAAGAATAATCATCTACAGCATGTCTAGGAGCAATTATATCCACGGCCTCACCAAGGCCCGGACTGGCCATAGCGGCTTGTCGGCGATCGCCGAGGGCCCCCGGCTTCAAGGGATTAGAGGGCTGAGAATTTTTCGCCACCAAGCGCACAAGGCCAAAGAATGTTTTTAAAGGACCCAAAAAGTGATGGCCGCGCCACGAACGCCAGACCTCAGAAGCTAAACCATTTTTTTAGATAAGGAGTTTCGAATGTAAACAAATAAAATCAACGATATTGGATTTGTGATAAATATGGGTCAAATAAAATGAAAAGAAACATATTCTGATATGTTCTGTCAAACTTTTTTTATGAAAAATTTTAGTAAAATGGTATGCCAGTGCACTAATCCGTCTTTTACAATGATTTTATCATATACACTTCTGTTATGATAGATGACTTTGTTAATATCGGTTAATGATAACCGATATATCGGTCGGTTGATATGTCGGCTGTACCAATATCGGTGCATCCCTAATTTTAACAATAAATACATTTATATTCCATACTCCCCACCGCCCGATAAGGCGGCCACTCTTCAGTCTCTAGCCGAAGGCCCCGCCAGCTAGTACTCAGTCCGGGCCTGGCTTCACCAAAGCATTACCTAGTACAACTAGAAACTAGGGAAGTTCATCAGATAATGGAACAAGAAAAATTGGTGGATGTATTCCCGGAAAATTATTAAGTTAGAAAATGTTTATTAGATTACTAGAATCGTTTCATCACCTTTTTCTTAAAACATTTCCCTTGTTGAACATAACTTCACATTAAACGGCTGCGGTTGAAGTGAGAACAATGAGCGAGTGATTTGGCAAGGGCTAAGACTACGCTTCTCTAGTGGCGGCTTAAGAAGGCTGGGTCCCCGGGGCGGCGGCAGTGTTTTGTGACACCCCCAGGACCGTGCAGAAGTTTTCACGGGTCCGTCTTCTTCAAGTTTAATCGTTCTGATTTGCACCCCTCCCCTCGAGCTTCTCCGATGGCAACCCCTGCTGCCCTGGTACCCGGGGCGGACCGCCCTCCCTTAGGCCGCCAATGCGCTTCTCAGATGGGATGTTAAAAGGTGTACGAAAGTATTTGGTGTCAGTGGCTGAGCGGCATGTACATGAACTCATGAATACTCATAATGCGATTATAGTGTTTAAAAAAAGGTTAATTACAAAAAAGTGATGTTGAATGAAACATTTATAATATTTTTATTAGAACTGAAGCGTATTACTTTTAAAATCCGGAATGGAACAAGTGTTTCCTTTAAGCCACATAGCTTTTTTAGCCATTTCAGAATAACGAAATCCCGACTTCTGACTTAGGCCTAACGTTTACACCCTTAAAAATATTTCCTTATTTCAGGAACCACGTGACAAAGACTATATGAGTTTGTTAGTCCAGGCGCGGAATGTTAATACTCCTTTGCAAGTGCTTAACAGGTTTCGTTGAAAGACCTATTTCAGGACGAGGCAGGTGGACAACAAGATTCCAATTTAAAATCGATCGTTGATTCAATACCTCGAAAAGCTTCGTATTTGTTAAATGAAATTCACAATGAAGTAATCAGTATTATGACATCCATGGTTCTTGAACAAATATCAAACCAGATTAAAGAAAGCGGCATCGAAATGTACTGCTTAAAATAAGATGAGACAATGGACAGTTGAGGTGTAGAAAACTTATCTATAGTGGTGTGATTCGTAAAAGATGCCAAGGCTATTGAACATTTTCGACAATGATCCCGAAAGAAGTACCCGGCAAGTGGGAAGGCAATTGGTGGTGAATCAGGTCATATTTGGCGAATATTTCATGGTCACCAGTTTGACCCTTTCCAACTTCAAAAGCCACAGTCTCTTAACGAAGCAGACTTTGCTAGGTTAGTTGAGTTTTGCCAGTGTTTTGTGGACAGAGTTGCTGAAGATCCAGTTTCCGGCTATAATCCTAACGGCTGATGAAGCCAATTTTTCTCGTGATGGCATTATCAATCTGCACAATGAACATCAATGGAGTCAAAGAAACCATCACGCGACAACTGTTCGATCACACCAACAGCAATTTAGGCTTAATATCTGGTTGGGAATTAGTGGTAACATATTACTTGCACCTGTCTTTCTTCCACCCAGGATAAATGGTGAATTGTATTGACGAGTAATACCATAAACAACGTTGAGGCGCATGTGTTCTTTGCACGACGAAGCTCCAACACACTTTAGTTTCCTTTAAGAGGGATTGGTTGAGGTGGGGGGGCCTTGTGTGGCCTACTTGATTTTCGGATTAAACCACTTCCAATTTGAATTTCAAGGGATACATTAAAGACTTGTTTCACAACGCTGAAGTTGGCGACATAGATGAACTAGGAAAACTTATTATTGATCCGTAAACCGCCTGTAAGCTTCCCAAGGTGGTCATTGGGAACCATTTAGCTAATTGAATGAAATTTGTACGTGTTTCATGACATTTGAAGAATAAAAAGATCCCTATTCAATTAGAATCGTTTATTCAAACAACGGTGTCACTTTGAAACACATTTTTTAAGTAAAATGCAATTTACACACGTATCCTACTTGTTCTAATTAAATGTCGCTCTTATACTATTGAACGTTTTCTTATCTTTTTCGAAAAAAAAACCAATGCTTAGTTAAAGAATATAATTGGGTTCAAGGAATAATTGAGACTGCACATTTGCCCGTTTTTTGCGTTTTGGAGTCCAATTACTCGAAAGCCATGCATTTTGGGATCCATGTTAATAAATATTTTCGACTCAATTTAACACAAAGAACACGTCACCTAATGTTTGGCAAGCTTATCCGTCACAACCTGTATATTTTCAAAGTGTTACATTTTTGACATGGTAGGCTTTAAACTAGCGCCTGCAAAATGCAAAATTAAATATGGTTCAATGCCACTTTAACGAGTGTACCTCGTTTTGGCTTTTTACAGAAGCAAGAAAAATTTTGTTATGGGTAATTCTAAATTATTTTCACCGTTATTGGAAATTTCCTAAACGTTTGATAAAATAAAATTGCTTAAACGTTATAATGGAAATAAAGTTTTCAATTTTAATTACCATTTTTTCTTAGTTTCTGTATCTTCCCGGTTACAATTTTGAAGACTTTTTTTTATCTTATTGAAAGAACAAACGAAATGGATAAATCATTTAGAGATAAGAACTTCGAGTCGTATTTAAGCATTTCCCATAAAATTAAACAACAAATACCAATGATTAGCTTAGCTAACACGAAATGCACCAACTTTGGCACAAGTCAGCTAGAAACATTTAATGTCTTTTAATTTAAATGATTGTGTAAGAAGACGTAGGACGGTGATGCTAAGCCATTCATTCCTGCAGAGCTAATAGGTTACTTAACATTGTATAACAATAAATCTCAATTTGGAACAGGAAACATATAAAGTCAATGTGAGTAGGGAAATTGTCTAAAGAAAATTTATTTTCAGTCTCTCCGATGGTTATCGTCTTTTGCTAATATAGCCGAAAAAGTCGATAATGAGAAAAAAAGACCGGTTCGAAGGCGTCGATTACTTCATAAAAAGAGTGTCAGAAACGCCTAACTTCGCTTACATTCAAAGCAATCTGGCCTTGAAGAGAACCTGCACCCTTTGGAACATGGAAGACAAAATTCATATTTCACTAGAAAATCTTTTCTTCGAACATAATTCCATTCCACTGTATAAGAATTTCTCCTTCTGTTGCCGGAGAAAACTTAACACGTTGTAAGTACTGAAATGGGATCTTTATCCGCGTAGTGATGTCCTTTGTTCAAGTAGAGGATGTCTAATGGTGGCTTAAATAATGTTTAGTTTTTGCCGCTAAAACCGCCGTGAAAGTCTGTATGAGCCTCTGATTCTTACGCCTTTTGCGAAATACCTTTTCCGCAGACGATTTTCTTAGCTCAGTGGAAGATGATTGGTTTTGCCAAGATTCTGCTTCACAACTCATTATAACAGCTTAGGTAAAACTGCGGTTGTAATATACTGAAGTACACATTTGGCTAAGGGTGAAAAATAAAAATTTAAAATAAAAGTTAAGTAATGGTTTCTAAAATTTTCATCGAAAATTTCAAAACACGTTTTACTTCATTTACGTTCAGTGAGCTCACCTGAATTACTCGCAAAATTGTGACCTTCGGAAACAGCTAATTGAAAGCACCGACAACGTTGGTGACATAAACGCGGACTAGGTCGTGTATAACTGTGTAAGCCTTATTTTACCAAATCTTCCTTTCCAATCTTATTTCCGAGGGGTTAGTAACTCGGCATAATCGGTGTACAAGCCCGTGCCTGGGACTGTACTAATGAGATTACGCGAAATCTTTAGAGTATTTACCTTTATCAGTGTTGAGTACGTGTAATCGGTGTACAGGCCATTTGTAAGTGGTTAGCTACTCGCTTATTTCGGATGATTGGCACTTCAGTAATGTCCAAATCAAAGGCTATTTAGGAGTCGATGCTACGGCGACTCTTTCAGAAACTGTTTGTTCTTGAAGATGCAAACCGATAAGATTTCTTCGCAACAAATGCTACTCAGCAATTATAATAATTTAATGAAAGAGGCTGTTCCGCGATAGGTTTAATTGGCTTGTCTGACTCATGGCTCAAATTATCTTCCAAAGATGTTTGTGCACTTATAACGATTAAAGAACCCAATTTCCGATTTTATGAAAGATTCTGTAGGGCCCAAATATTAAATCCTGTGAGATATTGCTCTTTCGTTAAGTTATCTCAGCCATAATTATTCCTCTCATGCTCCTTTACTTTAAGTTTATTTTAAATTACCTATCGTTGCGTTTGAATTCTGGCCGTTCTCTCTGAAGATTGTTATATTCTCAATTGGCGTTCCGCGAAGGTGCTGCCTGAAACTATAGCAGGAAGCATCTTGCTAGGGAACAGCTGAACTCTTGACCTAATGGATCCGTATTAAGTGTAACTTTGAAAATTTGTAAGATGTATTCACTGGCATTTTGTCGTCAAGGGATTCATCCCCATTTAAAATCCACGGGGAGTGCTCCACATAATATTAATCAAGTTGCCCCTGAGTGATTTTGTTGTAAATATTATAAATAGTAAAAGTTAGTCTTTTGAAAATCATGCCTGTAAAAGGTGTTGTGTTTTATTCTCAAAACTAATTATTTCTAATGATTATGAAATGTGTTGCGTATTAAACTTTAATTTTAATTCTTAAACATGACATTTCTCAATTCAGTTCATTTCCCCTAGACGCCCTAACAAATTATCTATCCCCCAAAAGACCAAGTTATTTGGGGGGTGCGATACATTGAAACTAATGTAGGCTAGGTCGCAACGGTTCCTTTAGTCTAGGAATGGCGATTTACGAAAAACACTTATAGTCACTAGGTACGAAATAACTAAGGGAGATGTAACTTGTTGCGATTTCACTAAGGGGTTAATTAATATACCTTTCTTAGATATTAAATTGGAGAATCCACCATTTGCAATCTCACGAAGTGGGTGTCCATACTTAGAATGACAGTAAGGAGAAATCCTCTTAGGAAGAGGTTACTAATTATGAGGTAGCTATTGCAATATTTCACTAATGGGGTTTCAGTTATTTCCATTTCTAGAAGCTTGATTTCAAAATAGTGGATGACACTCAGGGATTTTTGATTGGTACGATGTCACTGAAGAAAAAGCCACTAGGTGCGTCCATTTGATAATATTGCACTTGGTACTTTGAAACTCAAGTGGTTGTGTTTACTTACAAAGTAACAATTAAACTTAATTTAGTTTCCGTTGGGTTATTTTCAATAAAGTTACAGAAATAATGACACTAATAGTGCAGGAATTAATACAATTTTAGAAGTTTTTTTTACCATGAAATACTTCTGCGTTAGTTTCCATACCAGAGTGCCTGAGAAAAACCATATGACTTCGTGAAGGATACGAACTGACAACCTTTTTGATTCAGTTCCAAGGCTAATAACTTTAGACTTGCGAGGCCACGAGTCAACAGACCTCCGACATCCAAATTTATGTTTGACTCGATTTGGTAGGGTGTCACCCCCAAATCACCCCCAAACGGGTGGCTCCCGGGGTGAACCACCCCCACCAACCCCCCTTAGCTACGCCACTGCTTGACGGATAACATTTAATTCCGTTCTTGAACAGGCCGTTATTGACTCTGATATGCTAATTATATATAAATATTATGTGTTTAGCCAAAACAATATACAGATTAGTGTTCCCTTAAAATAATCTTTAGTTTTCTTTACAATATCTGTTCCATCGTGGCGTAGTGAAAGACACCCGTTTACCTATATTATTTCCTTCCTCCGCGTAACTGAGTTGTATTTCATAAAAATATTTCTTTTTTAGTGTTAGCCACTTTTTATCTTCTGGATTAAATCAAAAAGACAACATGAAAAAATAAGAGTTGTTGTTATTCAAAAGGAACAATTCATTATACTTGAAGAAATAAATAAATTGTTAATTTCTTTGTTTATAACCTTTGGCGTAATATTTATATTGTTTTTGTCAAATTTTCAACGAAATGCTAAACATTAAAATTTTGTGATTTGTGGTTCCGTAGGTAAAGTAAACACTCTTGGGAATTTACTGTACGATCTAAGAGTTAAAAATAAATTGAAATATTAAAAAAAGTATTTGAGAACCCCGTTAAAAATAATCCTTTATGTTCAAATAATTTAATCTTGAAATTATTTTTCATATTAAAGAATGGAAAATAATTATCTGGAATCCATTAATTAATTATATATTTTTTCTCTATCTGGTTTTGGGTTCTTTTATACAATATAGGAAAAAGGTTTCGACGAAAAATGCAATGCTTGAACAAATTGATACACCATATTAATTGCACTAAGCCGCAAACAACGATATTTTCCCGGCTTATAACAAATGACTAAACACCTGCGCGTGCTCTAACCTTCTCAGAATTAGATCATAATAGAACTTAAGATTTTATGAAGCTTGCTAAATTATTCGATAATGAAACTTTTAAAAATAAGGCAGTTAAAGGGCACTCTGAATGTTTATTAATTCTAGAAACGATTGTGGAAGTTCGAACGATTAGGCGGATCGCGTGCTATAAAGTAAAGAACTAATACCGAAACACTCATTTTAAGTATTGCTCGAAACAATTTTAACACATGACTGACGACGTTTTCACGTATGCTTTGGGAATAAAAGAACGATTAGTCGCGCTCAGCTGCTTTCGTTATTTCAATAAAGATTAGCAAGAACTCTCTAATGGATCCGAATAATTACCTCTCCGAGAAAACATGTTCACGGAGTCGTTTGCCTCTGCTATGTCTGTGTCTGTATGTGAGGGTTTAAGGGAGTGTCAGAGTGTTCGCAGTAGGCAACATGGGGTAAAGTGTTATCATTGTGTTCGCAATTTCCAGATACGGAAAAAAGGTAACTTTCATTACCACTACAATTTACTTGATTTGAGACCTGGGAAGCAGTGTATTCGTGTGTTGCAATAATGATAATATTAATAATCAGCTAAACTATTACCCAAGGCTCAACCCTAGGCCAAAGTCATCGATCGACTTTTGATTCCTTTAATTCATGTGGCTGGGTTACAATGCGTAGCCACGCGAGTCATCAGCTTCCTACACTCATTATAACCGTTAACGTCTACAAGTTTTTAAGGAAAAAAGAAAACTGAAGAACTCGGGGAAACCCATTAAGCCGATGTGTAGATAACTTGTAAACTCTACGCATAAGGTGTTGTAACTATATTTTACACATTGCTACAATTTGGAATTGAACCCTGCTCATATCATAAGATTTTGTTGAATATATAATAGATGAGTACCACAAAATTATTTTAAGGGTGTACAATTGGTGGCCATGTATAAATGTGCTCAAGTCAAATTTAGTTTAAGAGTAGTGTAAAAGTGGAAATATGTAAGCCTTATTATCAGTTGGTTTTGGAAAAAAGTAACACTTTTGCTTTATCAAAGAAATTGGATAAATTTTCCGTTGCCTAGATAATTTAGTTTCAAATACACCAACTAATTGGGTAATTATAAACATCGCCAACTACATTACAGATACTTCCTAGTATAAATATGTCATTTGAATTGTTTTTAAAACACTTTTAATTAGTACAACTTCCCCACTATTTAACTTAACACGGTTATTTGCTTTACGGGATTATAACTTAAATTTCGGCAAAATTAGTTTCTTAAAACATTCAACATTGTCTGGGAGATTTGGATCATTTGTGTTATATTTTTTTAAAAGGGCTACATTTAGTTCTGAATTTATTCTTGATGGAAGCGACTCGTTTTCACTAAACCTTTTCATCAGTTGTGCCAAAGGGTTATTTGGGGATCTTAACTTTCTTTTGAGAAATTGCAAATGATTTTCAAATTCAAAGGCACTAAACCAGTCTAAAGGGCCAAATTTTCTCACATCATTAGTTATATGTGATAACAGGAATCCATAACGCTACTTGGAATGAGTATCTCCCCATATCCCCTGTGGTATTTTGTGGCGGAACATTGTGGGAGGGGCTAGAACGCTTATACCGCCTTAAATGACGTCAAATTCAGTGACAAACAAGGGCTTATAAGCTCCGCCTACTATGTTCCACCACAACGGCGGGGAATCGAAGCCGTTATTCATTCCAAGTAGCGTTATGGATTCCTGGTGATAATAAATGAACATTCATCACCAAAAACCCCTTGCCATATATTTTAGACGCCGTTTCAATAAATGAAATTATTTGCTTTTCGGCATATTCCGTGTATATTTTATAAGGCTCAGGACTGACCAATATATAAATTGCACAATGCAACATAAAGAAATGATTCATGATTTCCTTTGAAAGTATACGTTCCAAAACCACAGGTCTGGTGTAAAGTAAAAACTGATGACATTCTGTCGCCTTCCATCTATCTACAAAATTAATACCGCGTGGTTTCCGAGCAAAATCACTTGGAATTTTTCCCGTATTTCATTTAATTTACCCGAAAGTGTGATTTTCGCTGTAGTCCCTAGTCTAAAATCCCGTTTTCCCTTCGTCACCCAAGATAGCAATAGCTTTTTCATCAAGCCAATACAAACTAGGTGCATGTAGTCATGGGGGAACTGCGAAATCATGTCAACATCAAGATCTTAAATAGGTGAATTTTCAGCGACGGAATGGTGTCCGGGATCGGTTTGGTTCCTAAAATCATCATTCGTACGCAAAGGGCAGTCTAATTCCACCAAAACTGTGCGGTTATCAAAACGCTCTCCGCACGCTGTACAATTACTGCATGATCTAAACCCTGTGTGCCCTTTCGTACATTTTACTAACGCCTTAGCTGGCATATCCATAATGAATGGATCTTTATGATTGATTGTTACAGTCTGATTTTGATGATACTACCCATTTTGTTGTTGTGTTTCTAGATCACTAATATATTTCTCTAAAAATTCAGCTTAAGATCCTGGTTTCGAGTTGCCACAAAATATTCCAACTGGAAATAGCTTTCAATTCATACCGCTTTTAAAACTAAAAACACATCCTAAAATAGGCCAAAATTGCATATTTGTGCTTTTGTGAATGGGAACTCCATCAATATTAATAGCAAAAGATATTGTATCTTCATAATCAGGATTATCCTTAAAAAATTGAGCTAAACCCAAATCAAAGTCAATATGCCAATATTGACCATTAGAAACAGTTCTTATATCTGCACTGGTGTTGCGGCAGGTTTTTAATAGGGTTGTTGCATCCTTAGGAAGATCATAACCAAGCTGTTTCAAAACTACAAGTAGATCGCTAATACTACTATTACCAATATTTTGATTTATGGACCAATTTCGAATATCCTGTTGTATATCAATTTCAGTGTCTGAAAGTGTGGAGTCCGAGCTTGAACTTGAAAAATAATCTTCATCCGAAGTAGCCTCCGATACCCTATCCCTATTATCTTCATCTTTTAACGCAACATTTTCTCCACGTTCCCCGCTTTCTAACCCATCATCACTTACTCCTTTACCACTATGGTCTACAACTTCGGCACTTTCGAATATCTCATTGCCTACACATTCTAACTCCTCATTGCCTAGGACTTCCAAACCCTCATTGTTTACCCCTTCCAAGCCCTCACTTTCTGCACCTTCCAAACACTCACTTTCTGTACCTTCTTCATATTCTACCCTTTTTGATTCCCTTTCTAATAAACTTATATTTTGTTAGTTGATCCCGGTAGCGGTGTCAGTCGATCCCGGTAGCGGAGTCAGTCGATCCCGGTAGCGGAGTCAGTCGATCCCGGTAGCGGAGCCAGTCGATCCCGGTAGCGGAGCCAGTCGATCCCGGTAGCGGAGTCAGTCGATCCCGGTAGCGGAGCTAGTCGATCCCGGTAGCGGAGCTAGTCGATCCCGGTAGCGGAGCTAGTCGATCCCGGTAGCGGAGCTAGTCGACCCCGGTACCGGTGTCAATTGGCCCCTTCATCGATGTATGCCAAATAAATAATACAAAAGCATTTCTATCACTATTTTGTTTTACGAAACAATAAATTTGAAATTCTACCCCCAAATCTTTTACAGCTTTAATTCTTTTAGATATTTTTAAATCCAATACCACTTCAAAAAACATAATGGTTTTACTACACACGTTTGAATATTTTTGGTTAAAAATCCAATACGCGGAAAACCAGGCAATGGTTCCGAGGTATAAATCTTTCACTTTAAAAACCATTACCCGGTCCACGTATAAAATGAATTTTGTACTTTTTAAAATTGAATTGTGTGAGTATATTATCATTGGATCGTTTGGAAGCTGGCGGATTTCTTTTTCATTTAGGAAAATTTTGAAATGCTTTTCTTTCACCAAACTTGGAATTATTAGCAACGCTCCAGCCATTTTCTTCCCTTTAAAGAAATTAATAGTATTAAACAATAGTCTGAAGATAATTAGAAGTTAAGTTTAATAGAAAATTGAGAAACATACTCGTTTTCGTTTCCACGTCAGTTGTCTGGTTGACGTCATTTTCTATCTTTATTTTAAACTCCTTGACCGATTGCGGGGCCATTTTCCATATTTTATCGGTGTTTTTACTCAAAAACCTTTGAAACTCTATTTCCGGATTTTTGTGGTAAAGTCTTTCAAATTCCAGATTGAACTGCATTTAAATATAAATATATACGAATTAATACTTCTAAAATAATCTTAACTATAAAAATTAACGCATCGAAACGTCTCTTATTTTGTGCAGTTACAATATTTATACTTTTTAAATTCAAGAGATTGTACTTAATGGTTTGTACTCCACTTTTATTAAAAGTCCTGGACAAAGGTTTCTGTACACTTGGTTTTTCAAATGTTTCAAAAATCTTTCACAGTAGAGGGTTGAATTATACCTTTTTGGAAAGGTTAAACAACGGGGAAACGTTTTGCTATTTTAATATTTTAATTATTGAATAAGTATTCGACCGAGACTTAATAAACCAAAACATCGCCTTTTCAACCAATAGAAAATCGAGAAACTCTTGCATGTGACAAACACCGATCGACGCAAGGAATTGTTTCCTTTCCAAAACCGGAACAGGTTTCAAAATTGGACAAGTGGTTCCAATAATATTGAGGAAAAACCAAAACAAAAAATCGAGCTTTTTAAGCCTAACCGAAATTCTTTTCAAATTGGAGTCAGTTTAAGTTGGCAGCGAGGAATTGGCCGACGCCCTGGTATACGACTATTTTAGGTTGTTGACGGTGTTTTAGGATATTTCTTTGAGAGCCACCCCACGGAGAATTCGCGAACCATGATTGAATTTTGTTTCGGGGGGGGAGAGGGGCTCAAAGTATCGAGAGCCACCCAACGGAGAATTCGCGAACCACGATTGAATTCTTGGGGGCAGGGGGGCTCTTACGAAGAGTGGGTCTAAGTTCCGAGAGCCAACCAACGGAGAATTCGCGAACCACGATTAAATTTTGTTTCGGTTGCTGGGTTGCTCTTCTAAAAAGCGGTTTAAATAATCGAGAGATACCCAACGGAGAATTCGAGAAATAGATTGTATTTTTTTGTCGGAGGGAGGGTTGCTCTTCTGGAAAGTGGCTCAAAGAATCGAGAGCCACCCAACGAAGAATTCGCGAACCAAGATTGAATTTTGTTTCGGGGGGAGGGGGTCTCTTTCGGAGATCAGCGCAAAGTAACGAGAGCCAGTGAGCCACCTAACGGAGAATTCGCGAACCACGATTGTATTTTTTGTCGGGAGCAAGGCTCTTCTGGAGAGCGGCGCAAAGTAACGAGAGCCAGTGAGCCACCTAACGGAGAATTCGCGAACCACGATTGTATTTTTTTGTCGGAGGGAGGGTTGCTCTTCTGGAAAGTGGCTCAAAGAATCGAGAGCCACCCAACGGAGAATTCGCTAACCACGATTGAATTTTGTTTCGGGGGGAGGGGGCTCTTTCGGAGAGCGGCGCAAAGTAACGAGAGCCAGTGAGCCACCTAACGGGGAATTCGCGAACCACGATTGAATTTTGTTTCGGGGGGAGAGTGGATCTTTCGGAGAGCGGTGCAAAGTAACGCGAGCCAGTGAGCCACCTAACGGAGAATTCGCGAACCACGATTAACATTTGTTTCGGGGGGAGGGGGGCTCTTTCGGAGAGCGGCGCAAAGTAACGAGAGCCAGTGAGCCACCTAACGGGGAATTCGCGAACCACGATTGAATTTTGTTTCGGTGGGAGAGTGGCTCTTTCGGAGAGCGGTGCAAAGTAACGCGAGCCAGTGAGCCACTTAACGGAGAATTCGCGAACCACGATTGAATTTTGTTTCGGGGGGAGTGGGGCTCTTACGAAGAGTGGGTCTAAGTTCCGAGAGCCAACCAACGAAGAATTCGCGAACCACGATTAAATTTTGTTTCGGTTGGAGGGTTGGTCATCTAGAAAGCGATTCAAATAATCGAGAGATACCCAACGCAGAATTCGCGAACCACGATTGTATTTTTTTGTCGGAGGGAGGGCTGCTCTTCTGGAAAGTGGCTCAAAGAATCGAGAGCCACCCAACGGAGAATTCGCGAACCAAGATTGAATTTTGTTTCGGGCGGAGGGGGGCTCTTTCGGAGAGCGGCGCAAAGTAACGAGAGACAGTGAGCCACCTAACGGGGAATTCGCGAACCACGATTGAATTTTGTTTCGGGGGGAGGGGGGCTCTTTCGGAGAGCGGCGCAAAGTAACGAGAGCCAGTGAGCCACCTAACGGAGAATTCGCGAACCACGATTGTATTTTTTTGTCGGAGGGAGGGTTGCTCTTCTGGAAAGTGGCTCAAAGAATCGAGAGCCACCCAACGGAGAATTCGCTAACCACGATTGAATTTTGTTTCGGGGGGAGGGGGCTCTTTCGGAGAGCGGCGCAAAGTAACGAGAGCCAGTGAGCCACCTAACGGGGAATTCGCGAACCACGATTGAATTTTGTTTCGGGGGGAGAGTGGATCTTTCGGAGAGCGGTGCAAAGTAACGCGAACCAGTGAGCCACCTAACGGAGAATTCGCGAACCACGATTAAATTTTGTTTCGGGGGGAGGGGGGCTCTTTCGGAGAGCGGCGCAAAGTAACGAGAGCCAGTGAGCCACCTAACGGGGAATTCGCGAACCACGATTGAATTTTGTTTCGGTGGGAGAGTGGCTCTTTCGGAGAGCGGTGCAAAGTAACGCGAGCCAGTGAGCCACTTAACGGAGAATTCGCGAACCACGATTGAATTTTGTTTCGGGGGGAGGGGGGCTCTTACGAAGAGTGGGTCTAAGTTCCGAGAGCCAACCAACGAAGAATTCGCGAACCACGATTAAATTTTGTTTCGGTTGGAGGGTTGGTCATCTAGAAAGCGATTCAAATAATCGAGAGATACCCAACGCAGAATTCGCGAACCACGATTGTATTTTTTTGTCGGAGGGAGGGCTGCTCTTCTGGAAAGTGGCTCAAAGAATCGAGAGCCACCCAACGGAGAATTCGCGAACCAAGATTGAATTTTGTTTCGGGGGGGGGGGGGGGCTCTTTCGGAGAGCGGCGCAAAGTAACGAGAGCCAGTGAGCCACCTAACGGAGAATTCGCGAACCACGATTGTATTTTTTGTCGGGAGCAAGGCTCTTCCGGAAAGCGGCGCAAAGTAACGAGAGCCAGTGAGCCACCTAACGGAGAATTCGCGAAACACGATTGTATTTTTTTGTCGGAGGGTGGGTTGCTCTTCTGGAAAGTGGCTCAAAGAAGCAAGAGCCAACCAACGGAGAATTCGCTAACCAAGATTGAATTTTGTTTCGGGGGGAGGGGGGGCTCTTTCGGAGAGCGGCGCAAAGTAACGAGAGCCAGTGAGCCACCTAACGGGGAATTCGCGAACCACGATTGAATTTTGTTTCGGGGGAGGGGGGCTCTTTCGGAGAGCGGCGCAAAGTAACGAGAGACAGTGAGCCACCTAACGGGGAATTCGCGAACCACGATTGAATTTTGTTTCGGGGGGAGGGGGGCTCTTTCGGAGAGCGGCGCTCTTTCGGAGAACGGCGCAAAGTAACGAGAGCCAGTGAGCCACCTAACGGAGAATTCGCGAACATCGATTGAATTTATGGGGGCAGGGGGGCTCTTACGAAGAGTGGCGCAAAGTAACGAGAGCCAGTGAGCCAACCAACGGAGAATTCGCGAACCAGGATTGAATTTATGGGGGCAGGGGGGCTCTTACGAAGAGTGGGTCTAAGTTCCGAGAGCCAACCAACGAAGAATTCGCGAACCACGATTAAATTTTGTTTCGGTTGGAGGGTTGGTCATCTAGAAAGCGATTCAAATAATCGAGAGATACCCAACGCAGAATTCGCGAACCACGATTGTATTTTTTTGTCGGAGGGAGGGCTGCTCTTCTGGAAACTGGCTCAAAGAATCGAGAGCCACCCAACGGAGAATTCGCGAACCAAGATTGAATTTTGTTTCGGGGGGGGGGGGGGGGGGGCTCTTTCGGAGAGCGGCGCAAAGTAACGAGAGCCAGTGAGCCACCTAACGGAGAATTCGCGAACCACGATTGTATTTTTTGTCGGGAGCAAGGCTCTTCCGGAGAGCGGCGCAAAGTAATGAGAGCCAGTGAGCCACCTAACGGGGAATTCGCGAACCACGATTGAATTTTGTTTCGGGGGAGGGGGGCTCTTTCGGAGAGCGGCGCAAAGTAACGAGAGACAGTGAGCCACCTAACGGGGAATTCGCGAACCACGATTGAATTTTGTTTCGGGGGGAGGGGGGCTTTTTCGGAGAGCGGCGCTCTTTCGGAGAGCGGCGCAAAGTAACGAGAGCCAGTGAGCCACCTAACGGGGAATTCGCGAACCACGATTGAATTTTGTTTCGGGGGAGGGGGGCTCTTTCGGAGAGCGGCGCAAAGTAACGAGAGCCAGTGAGCCACCTAACGGGGAATTCGCGAACCACGATTGAATTTTGTTTCGGGGGGAGGGGGGCTCTTTCGGAGAGCGGCGCAAATAAACGAGAGCCAGTGAGCCACCTAACGGAGAATTCGCGAACCACGATTGAATTTTGTTTCGGGGGGAGGGGGGCTCTTTCGGAGAGCGGCGCAAAGTAACGAGAGCCAGTGAGCCACCTAACGGGGAATTCGCGAACCACGATTGAAATTTGTTTCGGGGGAGGGGGGCTCTTTCGGAGAGCGGCGTAAAGTAACGAGAGCCAGTGAGCCACCTAACGGGGAATTCGCGAACCACGATTGAAATTTGATCGGGGGAGGGGGGCTCTTTCGGAGAGCGGCGTAAAGTAACGAGAGCCAGTGAGCCACCTAACGGGGAATTCGCGAACCACGATTGAATTTTGTTTCGGGGGGAGGGGGGCTCTTTCGGAGAGCGGCGCAAAATAACGAGAGCCAGTGAGCCACCTAACGGGGAATTCGCGAACCACGATGGAATTTTGTTTCGGGGGGAGGGGGGCTCTTTCGGAGAGCGTCGCAAAGTAACGAGAGCCAGTGAGCCACCTAACGGGGAATTCGCGAACCACGATTGAATTTTGTTTCGGGGGGAGGGGGGCTCTTTCGGAGAGCGGCGCAAAGTAACGAGAGCCAGTGAGCCACCTAACGGGGAATTCGCGAACCACGATTGAATTTTGTTTCGGGGGGAGGGGGGCTCTTTCGGAGAGCGGCGCAAAGTAACGAGAGCCAGTGAGCCACCTAACGGGGAATTCGCGAACCACGATTGAATTTTGTTTCGGGGGAGGGAGGCTCTTTCGGAGAGCGGCGTAAAGTAACGAGAGCCAGTGAGCCACCTAACGGGGAATTCGCGAACCACGATTGAATTTTGTTTCGGGGGAGGGGGGCTCTTTCGGATAGCGGCGTAAAGTAACGAGAGCCAGTGAGCCACCTAACGGGGAATTCGCGAACCACGATTGAATTTTGTTTCGGGGGGAGGGGGGCTCTTTCGGAGAGCGGCGCAAAGTAACGAGAGCCAGTGAGCCACCTAACGGGGAATTCGCGAACCACGATTGAATTTTGTTTCGGGGGGAGGGGGGCTCTTTCGGAGAGCGGCGCAAAGTAACGAGAGCCAGTGAGCCACCTAACGGGGAATTCGCGAACCACGATTGAATTTTGTTTCGGGGGAGGGGGGCTCTTTCGGAGAGCGGCGTAAAGTAACGAGAGCCAGTGAGCCACCTAACGGGGAATTCGCGAACCACGATTGAAATTTGTTTCGGGGGAGGGGGGCTCTTTCGGAGAGCGGCGCAAAGTAACGAGAGCCAGTGAGCCACCTAACGTGGAATTCGCGAACCACGATGGAATTTTGTTTCGGGGGGAGGGGGGCTCTTTCGGAGAGCGGCGCAAAGTAACGAGAGCCAGTGAGCCACCTAACGTGGAATTCGCGAACCACGATGGAATTTTGTTTCGGGGGGAGGGGGGCTCTTTCGGAGAGCGGCGCAAAGTAACGAGAGCCAGTGAGCCACCTAACGGGGAATTCGCGAACCACGATTGAATTTTGTTTCGGGGGGAGGGGGGCTCTTTCGGAGAGCGGCGCAAATAAACGAGAGCCAGTGAGCCACCTAACGGAGAATTCGCGAACCACGATTGAATTTTGTTTCGGGGGGAGGGGGGCTCTTTCGGAGAGCGGCGCAAATAAACGAGAGCCAGTGAGCCACCTAACGGAGAATTCGCGAACCACGATTGAATTTTGTTTCGGGGGGAGGGGGGCTCTTTCGGAGAGCGGCGCAAAGTAACGAGAACCAGTGAGCCACCTAACGGGGAATTCGCGAACCACGATTGAATTTTGTTTCGGGGGAGGGGGGCTCTTTCGGAGAGCGGCGCAAAGTAACGAGAGCCAGTGAGCCACCCAACGGAGAATTCGCGAATCACGATTAAATTTTGTTTCGGTTGGAGGGTTGCTCTTCTAGAAAGCGGTTCAAATAAACGAGAGACACCCAGCGGAGAATTCGCGAACCACGATTGTATTTTTTTGTCGGAGGGAGGGCTGCTCTTCTGGAAAGTGGCTAAAGAATCGAGAGCCACCCAACGGAGAATTCGCGAACCACGATTGTATTTTTTTGTCGGGAGTAACACTCTTCTGGAGAAAGGCTCAGAGTATCGAGAGCCACCCAACGGAGAATTCTAGAACCACGATTGAATTTTGTTTCGGGGGGAGGGGGGCTTTTTCGGAGAGCGGCGCAAAGTAACGAGAGCCAGTGAGCCACCTAACGGGGAATTCGCGAACCACGATTGAATTTTGTTTCGGGGGGAGGGGGGCTCTTTCGGAGAGCAGCGCAAAGTAACGAGAGCCAGTGAGCCACCTAACGGGGAATTCGCGAACCACGATTGAATTTTGTTTCGGGGGGAGGGGGGCTCTTTCGGAGAGCGGCGCAAAGTAACGAGAGCCAGTGAGCCACCTAACGGGGAATTCGCGAACCACGATTGAATTTTGTTTCGGGGGGAGGGGGGCTCTTTCGGAGAGCAGCGCAAAGTAACGAGAGACAGTGAGCCACCTAACGGACACTCGCGAACCACGAAAGAATTTTGTTTCGGGGGGGGGAGAGGGGCTCAAAGTATCGAGAGCCACCCAACGGAGAATTCGCGAACCACGATTAAATTTTGTTTCGGTTGGAGGGTTGCTCTTCTAGAAAGCGGTTCAAATAAACGAGAGACACCCAACGGAGAATTCGCGAACCACGATTGTATTTTTTTGTCGGAGGGAGGGCTGCTCTTCTGGAAAGTGGCTAAAGAATCGAGAGCCACCCAACGGAGAATTCGCGAACCACGATTGTATTTTTTTGTCGGGAGTAACACTCTTCTGGAGAAAGGCTCAGAGTATCGAGAGCCACCCAACGGAGAATTCTAGAACCACGATTGAATTTTGTTTCGGGGGGAGGGGGGCTTTTTCAGAGAGCGGCGCAAAGTAACGAGAGCCAGTGAGCCACCTAACGGGGAATTCGCGAACCACGATTGAATTTTGTTTCGGGGGGAGGGGGGCTCTTTCGGAGAGCAGCGCAAAGTAACGAGAGCCAGTGAGCCACCTAACGGGGAATTCGCGAACCACGATTGAATTTTGTTTCGGGGGGAGGGGGGCTCTTTCGGAGAGCAGCGCAAAGTAACGAGAGCCAGTGAGCCACCTAACGGGGAATTCGCGAACCACGATTGAATTTTGTTTCGGGGGAGGGGGACTCTTTCGGAGAGCGGCGCAAAGTAACGAGAGCCAGTGAGCCTTCTAACGGGGAATTCGCGAACCACGATTGAATTTTGTTTCGGGGGGAGGGGGGCTCTTTCGGAGAGCGGCGCAAAGTAACGAGAGCCAGTGAGCCACCTAACGGGGAATTCGCAATCCACGATTGAATTTTGTTTCGGGGGGAGGGGGGCTCTTTCGGAGAGCAGCGCAAAGTAACGAGAGCCAGTGAGCCACCTAACGGGGAATTCGCGAACCACGATTGAATTTTGTTTCGGAGGGAGGGGGGCTCTTTCGGAGAGCAGCGCAAAGTAACGAGAGCCAGTGAGCCACCTAACGGGGAATTCGCGAACCACGATTGAATTTTGTTTCGGGGGGAGGGGGGCTCTTTCGGAGAGCAGCGCAAAGTAACGAGAGCCAGTGAGCCACCTAACGGGGAATTCGCGAACCACGATTGAATTTTGTTTCGGGGGGAGGGGGGCTCTTTCGGAGAGCGGCGCAAAGTAACGAGAGCCAGTGAGCCACCTAACGGGGAATTCGCGAACCACGATCAAATTTTGTTTCGGGGGAGGGGGGCTCTTTCGGAGAGTGGCGCGAAGTAACGAGAGCCAGTGAGCCACCTAACGGGGAATTCGCGAACCACGATTGAATTTTGTTTCGGGGGGAGGGGGGCTCTTTCGGAGAGCGGCGCAAAGTAACGAGAGCCAGTGAGCCACCTAACGGGGAATTCGCGAACCACGATTGAATTTTGTTTCGGGGGGAGGGGGGCTCTTTCGGAGAGCGGCGCAAAGTAACGAGAGCCAGTGAGCCACCTAACGGAGAATTCGCGAACCACGATTGAATTTTGTTTCGGGGGGAGGGGGGCTCTTTCGGAGAGCGGCGCAAAGTAACGAGAGCCAGTGAGCCCCCTAACGGAGAATTCGCGAACCACGATTGAATTTTGTTTCGGGGGGAGGGGGCTCTTTCGGAGAGCGGCGCAAAGTAACGAGAGCCAGTGAGCCACCTAACGGGGAATTCGCGAACCACGATTGAATTTTGTTTCGGGGGAGGAGGGCTCTTTCGGAGAGCGGCGCAAAGTAACGAGAGCCAGTGAGCCACCTAACGGGGAATTCGCGAACCACGATTGAATTTTGTTTCGGGGGGAGGGGGCGCTTTAGGAAAGCGGCGCAAAGTAACGAGAGCCAGTGAGCCACCTAACGGGGAATTCGCGAACCACGATTGAATTTTGTTTCGGGGGGAGGGGGGCTCTTTCGGAGAGCAGCGCAAAGTAACGAGAGCCAGTGAGCCACCTAACGGGGAATTCGCGAACCACGATTGAATTTTGTTTCGGGGGGAGGGGGGCTCTTTCGGAGAGCAGCGCAAAGTAACGAGAGCCAGTGAGCCACCTAACGGGGAATTCGCGAACCACGATTGAATTTTGTTTCGGGGGAGGGGGACTCTTTCGGAGAGCGGCGCAAAGTAACGAGAGCCAGTGAGCCTTCTAACGGGGAATTCGCGAACCACGATTGAATTTTGTTTCGGGGGGAGGGGGGCTCTTTCGGAGAGCGGCGCAAAGTAACGAGAGCCAGTGAGCCACCTAACGGGGAATTCGCAATCCACGATTGAATTTTGTTTCGGGGGGAGGGGGGCTCTTTCGGAGAGCAGCGCAAAGTAACGAGAGCCAGTGAGCCACCTAACGGGGAATTCGCGAACCACGATTGAATTTTGTTTCGGAGGGAGGGGGGCTCTTTCGGAGAGCAGCGCAAAGTAACGAGAGCCAGTGAGCCACCTAACGGGGAATTCGCGAACCACGATTGAATTTTGTTTCGGGGGGAGGGGGGCTCTTTCGGAGAGCAGCGCAAAGTAACGAGAGCCAGTGAGCCACCTAACGGGGAATTCGCGAACCACGATTGAATTTTGTTTCGGGGGGAGGGGGGCTCTTTCGGAGAGCGGCGCAAAGTAACGAGAGCCAGTGAGCCACCTAACGGGGAATTCGCGAACCACGATCAAATTTTGTTTCGGGGGAGGGGGGCTCTTTCGGAGAGTGGCGCGAAGTAACGAGAGCCAGTGAGCCACCTAACGGGGAATTCGCGAACCACGATTGAATTTTGTTTCGGGGGGAGGGGGGCTCTTTCGGAGAGCGGCGCAAAGTAACGAGAGCCAGTGAGCCACCTAACGGGGAATTCGCGAACCACGATTGAATTTTGTTTCGGGGGGAGGGGGGCTCTTTCGGAGAGCGGCGCAAAGTAACGAGAGCCAGTGAGCCACCTAACGGAGAATTCGCGAACCACGATTGAATTTTGTTTCGGGGGGAGGGGGGCTCTTTCGGAGAGCGGCGCAAAGTAACGAGAGCCAGTGAGCCCCCTAACGGAGAATTCGCGAACCACGATTGAATTTTGTTTCGGGGGGAGGGGGCTCTTTCGGAGAGCGGCGCAAAGTAACGAGAGCCAGTGAGCCACCTAACGGGGAATTCGCGAACCACGATTGAATTTTGTTTCGGGGGAGGAGGGCTCTTTCGGAGAGCGGCGCAAAGTAACGAGAGCCAGTGAGCCACCTAACGGGGAATTCGCGAACCACGATTGAATTTTGTTTCGGGGGGAGGGGGCGCTTTAGGAAAGCGGCGCAAAGTAACGAGAGCCAGTGAGCCACCTAACGGGGAATTCGCGAACCACGAATGAATTTTGTTTCGGGGGAGGGGGGCTCTTTCGGAGAGCAGCGCAAAGTAACGAGAGACAGTGAGCCACCTAACGGACACTCGCGAACCACGAAAGAATTTTGTTTCGGGGGGGAGAGGGGCTCAAAGTATCGAGAGCCACCCAACGGAGAATTCGCGAACCACGATTAAATTTTGTTTCGGTTGGAGGGTTGCTCTTCTAGAAAGCGGTTCAAATAAACGAGAGACACCCAACGGAGAATTCGCGAACCACGATTGTATTTTTTTGTCGGAGGGAGGGCTGCTCTTTTGGAAAGTGGCTAAAGAATCGAGAGCCACCCAACGGAGAATTCGCGAACCACGATTGTATTTTTTTGTCGGGAGTAACACTATTCTGGAGAAAGGCTCAGAGTATCGAGAGCCACCCAACGGAGAATTCTAGAACCACGATTGAATTTTGTTTCGGGGGGAGGGGGCTTTTTCGGAGAGCAGCGCAAAGTAACGAGAGCCAGTGAGCCACCTAACGGGGAACTCGCGAACCACGATTGAATTTTGTTTCGGGGGGAGGGGGCTCTTTCGGAGAGCGGCGCAAAGTAACGAGAGCCAGTGAGCCACCTAACGGGGAATTCGCGAACCACGATTGAATTTTGTTTCGGGGGAGGAGGGCTCTTTCGGAGAGCGGCGCAAAGTAACGAGAGCCAGTGAGCCACCTAACGGGGAATTCGCGAACCACGATTGAATTTTGTTTCGGGGGGAGGGGGGCTCTTTCGGAGACCGGCGAAAAGTAACGAGAGCCAGTGAGCCACCTAACGGGGAATTCGCGAACCACGATTGAATTTTGTTTCGGGGGGAGGGGGGCTCTTTCGGAGAGCAGCGCAAAGTAACGAGAGCCAGTGAGCCACCTAACGGGGAATTCGCGAACCACGATTGAATTTTGTTTCGGGGGGAGGGGGGCTCTTTCGGAGAGCAGCGCAAAGTAACGAGAGCCAGTGAGCCACCTAACGGGGAATTCACGAACCACGATTGAATTTTGTTTCGGGGGGAGGGGGGCTCTTTCGGAGAGCGGCGCAAAGTAACGAGAGCCAGTGAGCCACCTAACGGGGAATTCGCGAACCACGATCAAATTTTGTTTCGGGGGAGGGGGGCTCTTTCGGAGAGTGGCGCAAAGTAACGAGAGCCAGTGAGCCACCTAACGGGGAATTCGCGAACCACGATTGAATTTTGTTTCGGGGGGAGGGGGGCTCTTTCGGAGAGCGGCGCAAAGTAACGAGAGCCAGTGAGCCACCTAACGGGGAATTCGCGAACCACGATTGAATTTTGTTTCGGGGGAGGGGTGCTCTTTCGGAGAGCGGCGCAAAGTAACGAGAGCCAGTGAGCCACCTAACGGGGAATTCGCGAACCACGATTGAATTAAGTTTCAGGGGGGAGAGGGGCTCAAAGTATCGAGAGCCACCCAACGGAGAATTCGCGAACCACGATTGAATTTTTGGGGGCAGGGGGGCTCTTTCGAAGAGTGGGTCTAAGTTCCGAGAGCCAACCAACGGAGAATTCGCGAACCACGATTAAATTTTGTTTCGGGGGAGGGGGGCTCTTTCGAAGAGTGGGTCTAAGTTCCGAGAGCCAACCAACGGAGAATTCGCGAACCACGATCAAATTTTGTTTCGGGGGAGGGGGGCTCTTTCGGAGAGTGGCGCAAAGTAACGAGAGCCAGTGAGCCACCTAACGGGGAATTCGCGAACCACGATTGAATTTTGTTTCGGGGGGAGGGGGGCTCTTTCGGAGAGCGGCGCAAAGTAACGAGAGCCAGTGAGCCACCTAACGGGGAATTCGCGAACCACGATTGAATTTTGTTTCGGGGGAGGCGGGCTCTTTCGGAGAGCGGCGCAAAGTAACGAGAGCCAGTGAGCCACCTAACGGGGAATTCGCGAACCACGATTGAATTTTGTTTCGGGGGGAGGGGGGCTCTTTCGGAGAGCGGCGCAAAGTAACGAGAGCCAGTGAGCCACCTAACGGGGAATTCGCGAACCACGAAATGGGTAAGCGTTTTCGAGTTGGCCTATTTTCGAGAAGGTCTTATAATAGTATCTCAGCTGACCTCGAAATGGGTGCCATTTTCTAGTGGGCTCAGAGTAGACAAGTTCGTATGAGAATATCTCAGCCAACCACGAAATGGGTAAGCGTTTTTGCGTTGGTTCATTGTCGAGAAGGTCTTATAATAGTATCTCAGCTGACCTTGAAATGGTTAGACGTTTTCGAGTTGGCTCATTGTCGAGAAGGTCTTATAATAGTATTTCAGCCAACCAGGAAATGGGGAAGCGTTTTCGAGTTGGCCTATTGACGATAAGGTCTTACAATAGTATTTCAGCCAACCACGAAATGGGTAAGTGTTTTCGAGTTGGCCTATTGTCGAGAAGGTCGTACAATAGTATTTCAGCCAACCACGAAATGGTTAAGCGTTTTCGAGTTGGCATATTGTCGAGAAGTCATATAATAGTATCTCAGCTGACCTCGAAATGGGTTGCCGTTTTCGAGTTGGCTCAAAGTCGACAAGGTCCTATAAGAGTATCTCAGCCGACGACGGAATGGGTAGTCGTTTTCGAGTAGGCTCATTGTCGAGAAGGTCTTATAATAGTATTTTAGCCAACCACGAAATGGGTAAGAGTTTTTGAGTTGGCGTATTGTTGAGAAGGTCTTATAATAGTATCTCAGCTGACCTCGAAATGGGTTGCCGTTTTCGAGTTGGCTCAGAGTTTACAAGGTCCTATAAGAGTATTTCAGCCGACCACGGAATGGGTAGGCGTTTTCGAGTTGGCCTATTGTCGAGAAGGTCTTATAATAGTATATCAGCTGACCTCGAAATGGGTAGTTGTTTTCAAGTAAGCTCATTGTCGAAAAAGTCTTATAATATTATTTCAGCCAACCACGAAATGGGTAAGCGTTTTCGAGTTGGCTTATTGTCAAGTAGGTCATATAATAGTATCTCAGCTGACCTCGAAATGGGTTGCCATTTTCGAGCTGGCTCATTGACGACAAGGTCTTATAATAGTATTTCAGCCAACCACGAAATGGGTAAGCGTTTTCGAGTAATGAAGTGCCCTATTTTGTGGGATTGCGAGATGTTAGCGCAAAACCTTAAGATTAAGCCTTACATTGGATTTTGACTCAATCCTATATCTTGAACACTCGACGCGGAATAAGTAGTTCTGAAAATTCACTGAGTTTCACAAGCTGAAAATCTGTTGCGTATCGGAAAAGCGTTAAATTGAGCCTCTTACCCTCTCCCCCTTTGGCTAAATGCGAATGAGTTTCCAATATACCCTTAGGATAATGTCTCAATGCAATCACGATAAAGTAAAAATATAATAACAGCAATAAACTGTAATGCCATGGAAATTATGGAAAGATTTCTCAATTTTAGTCGTTCCTTAAAACAATGTAGACATAACTGGCTTATACTCGAAATAAATTCTTTGAATAATATTTGGCAATGCGAGCTAAAACGTCTTAAAACAGGTGCCTTCTATCAAATAGAAGCGGTATCGATTCTTGTCCGGCATGAATGTAGTCTTTGCCACCCAAGCTAAGGTTTATTTTTCGCTTATATTTTGTAGGTTCGTTTTTCTGAAATGCTCTATTCCGATGGATTAATGGTTAAACACACGCCTACCATGCAGATGAATCGGGTTCGAAACCTAACCGCAGCTTTTGGGTTTTACAATAAAGCTCATGTTATAACTGTAGAATACAGTTTTAATCGGTTTAAAACGATTTAGTACAGTTCATGCAACTCCTACGAAAGCAAGGAAAAGTGTGGACAAGGCTTAAGACCTATACCGTAAACACTTAATTGGTGGAAGCTGTGCTACAAGGCTCAGCTGATATTTCAGTTAAATAACTGGACTATGTTTTGTGTGAGTCAAAAATGTTATGCATTTTCAGATTTCTATACTCTTAAAATTTATCTTTAGTATCCTAAACAATTTTTGTCCCTTCTTGGAGTAATAAAAGACAACCAGCTAGCGAAATCATTTTATTCCTTAAAATATATTTTGTAACTAAGTGTAAGCCGCTTTTTATCTGCTGGATAAAATTAAAAAGATAGCAAGAAAAATATAAGACTTGCTGGTATTCAAAAGGAACAATTCATTACACGCGAAGACATAAATACATGGTTACGTTCTTTGTTTATAACATTTTGCGTTATGTTTAGATTGTTTTTGACAAAGATACTACGTAATGTTTAACAGCAAAATTTGTGTATCGTGGGTTCAAAGGTTAAGTTAGCTTTTAAGAATAAGCTGTATAATCTATGAGTTATAAATAAAATGAAATAATAGAAAAACTATTTGGGAATCCCGTAAAAAATATTCTTTTATTTTCCAATATTTAAAACTTGAAACTATTTTAGAAAATAACAAACATAAAATAATTATCTAGAAGCCTTCTTAAAAGTTCTTTATTATTTAATTCCTATATCTGATTTCGGATATTTGTAAACAAGATAGGAAAGTTTTTGGTGATAAATGCCATAGCAGATCAAATTGGAACACCATGTTTATGGTACAAAATCACAAGGGAGAGCATTTCCGAGTTGAAACAAATGCGGAAACACCTACGCGTGGCCGGGAGTAGTGGCGTACTCCTGTAATCCCAAGCGTCTGGGAGGCAGAGTTTGTGGATGGCCGTGTGAGGACGACCACTAATACACCAACGGGTAGTTGTCATTCTTCCGCCACGGGTGTCCCGTCCCTATCCCCAATTATCCCCCCCGTAACACTTATCTCAAACCTGATTAATCAGATGGACGAGCGAACTGAATTGTCCCACCCGTTACAATCGCTCATAACGAGCTAAAACAAGTTGGCAAGCCAAAATATACCTCTCCTCGGAAGAATGGTCCCTAGTGGTATTAATTTCTCGACACGACCCCCAAAGATATATGCGCAATTCAGAGTTATTTACGAAAAACGTATTCTCGGTTCAAACCCTGCCCGGTATAAAATTTAATTTTAATTTAAATAATTGAGACGAAACAATCGAGTTTAATTTATTCAGAATATTATAAATTAACTAGTTACAACAGCGAGTTAGACTTACTAAAACAATGCACAACTGAATTTAACCCTTTTTACAGTACATGTTTATCAGTTGAATATAATACTAAGCAAATATTAATGAAAGAAATATCTACAGATGGTAATTGTATTTTTCTCGCTTACGAAATACTTGCCGCATCTTTAACGCTCATTTTATTTCAACACTCGTAGACTTCCAGTTGACGTTGTGACACATACCGCATGAAAAAGACCAATGCCGTCCAATTTCCAATATCATATAATGACTCGCACACCCAGGAAATCATTGACTGCGTTAGAAATCGTAGATATCCAAATATCCACACCAAATATATTTACAAGAAGCAAAAACCTTACCATCAACAAAGCACAGAGAGCCACTTGACTAACCGCCAGCTCTTAAAGCAATAAACGTTAAATTATCGTCTTTGAATTAACACAACTATATATAGGTCGTTAAGAATACCCGTAAATAAATAACAAAAAACTAACAAAGTGGACCACCCACAGGGTCTACCCTTTAACCCTCTTATCTCGGCTGACTGCGCTAAAACAAGATTTAACCTTTAAATTTTCATTCGTAAAAAAACCACATTAGACCTTCATAAATTCATTAATAAAAAAAGACTTTATTACCTATTATGCTTACGATGCGTGTCTTAATTTCAGTGAACCTAAGCAGCTATCGGTGGTTCTGTGGTAGAGCGCTCGACTGCCAAGCCGAATGGTCTGGGTTCGAAACCTGGGTGGCGCATTTGTTTTTAATCAATAGAGAAACGCTAAATTAGAATTTCTTCGATGCAATAATTTCAATTTCAATTCTATTTCAATTAAACCAAAATTTCGTACTCTATTAAATACGCTTCCGATAAAGCTGAAGGTCTAATTTTCAATAAGGCGTAACAAGTGTCGGTGGTTCTGTGGTAGAACGTTCGCCTGTCAAGCAGGAGGTCTCGGGTTCAAATCCCGCCCGATGCGATCGCAAATTGATACTAAGACGAATACCGTGTACAACTGGTGGAAACCCTGCCATTGGACGTTGAGAGGTAGCATTACACTCAGCACTCGGTCCGTCCCAAAGTCATTAAGAAGAAGTTGGAGAGAAAACGCCCATATAAACATAACAGACTCAACATGCACAACCATCAGAACACAAACACAACAAATTCAACACTCACAACCTACGCATAAACATTACAAAAACGTAATACACCAAACCGTCACGACGGTGAGCGAAAAAACACCATCCAAACCAAACCGCAAATGAATCCGTTAACGCTCACCGTCACACGGTGGTTTTGCCAACCCTTCGAGAAATTGCGAACGCAGAGATCTCGAGAAACTGCGTACGCAGTGATAACACTTTGCACCGAAAATGCGAACGCGTTCGCAGGCCTGACAGACAGACCCACAGACAGACACGGTGGTTGTATAACCCCTCCTAGGGGACTTTGTCCCCTCGGAGAGGTAAAAACACCGACGCGTTTTATACTCTATCAATATAAACATAGTAAATAAACTATCATTTTTGTGAAGCTTGCAAAATATGCACTTCTGAAGTTTATAAAGATACGAAATAAATTCTAGATCGAATTGTGGAAGTTTGATGACTACGGTGTTTGCGTGTTTTAAAGTAAAGAACTAATAGCGAAACTTTTTCATTTAAATGTGCTAGGATCAATATTATCGCATGCCTGAAAACTATTTCGTGCAGTCTATTGTTGACGTTCAGATTCTTTTATTATTTCAACGTTCATTTTCAAGAAGTAGCTAATGAAGACGAATATATTAAGTTTCCATTTGAATCTAATGAAATAGGCCACTTCGGAATTTACTTCGAAACAAAGCTCACGCTAAAAGGGCGGCACGTGAGAAGTAAAGTACCATTAAAAGTCTTGCCTTTTATAATCCTACAACGAAGCGCCGCGCTTAAGCCAAGTGGAAGACGAGACGACAGGTTTGTAAATTTTGGTTTTCAATAATCTCAATTTGATCGATCTTCAAAACCTAAAATTTTATTTTATAATTAATACCTATAAACTTTTCGACCAAAATTGAATTTTCAGTTCAAAAGTTGAAAATAGTATACTTCTAATATTTTTTGGGTTTAGTCCCTGCTGATATGTTTCTCGTGTGCACGTAAATGGTTCAATTTAGCGGAAAGGCTCATTCACTTCAGGAAAATAACTGAATCCGAATTATTTATTATTTATTGACCGATTTGAACTCTCCGAGTGAACTTGCCGAGTCTGTCTTTGATGTGTCAAGGAGCTTGTAGAAGACATAACAGGAGAAAGAGTTAGAAAGGTTGTCGCACTTGGCAAATGCAGGGGCAAATTTTTATCCATATGTTCGTAGTTTCAAGAGTCGTTGAAAAGGCTACTGTTATTACTGCTCCAATTACGTGATCTGGGATACGATCAGCAGTAATTCGGTCACCTTGGGTGTATTCTGCTATTGTGTTGTGGTTGTTGGTATTGATGTGTTTGAGTGTGCCTTTGATATTAACTGTTTTTGGACGTTAAGGACTGACCGAGTGCTGAGGATTACGAGAAACCCCTCAACATCCAAACCTAACCTACTAACAGAGTGGAAAGCTATCAGTGAATCTTGTCAACAATTTTGGTACGCAATGTCTTGCATTCAAAGAGTGAAATAAACAAGCTGTCCTAGAGGTAAAATACAATCTAGAAAAATATAAATTTGGGGATAAGGACGGGAGGCGCGCCACGGAAGTATGAGCACCGTCCGTTAGGATATTCGTGATTGTACTTACAAGGCTGTCCCAGACGTCTGGGATAACAGGACAACGCCACTTGTTCCGGCAAGTATCCTGTTTATGCTAGATTATCCAGAAGCTTTACCAAGGTTTAACAGATACTATGTCTTGTGGTAAGTGTTGCTAGTTACCTGAATAGCAAGTTCCAGAGCGTTATAGCAGATTTATAAAAAAAATTATCCTTTTATTTAAAGATATATTCAGTACTACGTTTCAAAATTTATCTTACAGTACTTTGGCCACTTTACGATAATTTTTAACTTTGTATTACCAAGAGGAGTAAAGGGTCTAAAACAATTTTGCCCTTTCCAATACATATTGGTCTATCGCGCCTATTTTAGTTTCTAATGTGCGTGGGTTTATTTTCAATAGTTTTTATAATTTTTCAAAATAAAATGCATCTACAGTAAGTGCATGATGTAAATTTTGCAACACAAACCTTAAGATTGGGTCCTTTAATTGTAGCTTCGCCACTGCTACTGTCACAATGTAAAACCAATTGTGAATTTAAATCTTGGCATAAAGTAATGACGTATTTTTAATAGTGTTGTAAGTCGGAAAATGTTCCGCTCTGAAAATGAACGAGGACTATTTTCCGGAAAATTTGCCGTATTTCTCCGAAAAAAATTAAAAGGGTTTCATTCAAAGATTAGTCTCATTTTTTTCGAATCTAAAGGTAAAACTAAAACTCATCTTAACTAAGTTTAAAAATAACTTAGAAATAACTAAAAATGTTATTCATAGTGAAAAACTTAGTTAAGATGCATTATTTTAGTTCGTCCATTATTATGTAATGATAAAATGAATTTTTCTTAAAAACATTGAGGATATATTTAATCATCGACGAACAAAAAACAAGCACTTCTGAGTTTATCCGATAATCTAATTAAACCACTTTTGGAATTTAACAATAACAAAACCCTTTTATAATATAAAAAACTGTTTTAATGTACTTCATTTACACTGTCAAGTGAATTCATGTTTGCGAGATGGAGAAATTATAACCAAATAATGTAAGTAGCCATAAAGAGGGTATAACAGGAGATGGCCTTGGGGTCTTAAACTTATTCTGTTTGTGGTCTCTGTTTGTGAAAATTTCTCCTTCGAAGCTGTCTTGCAGTTTACGTGTAGATGGAACTCTTCGTATTATTATCAGGTTAGTACAATAATGTTTCTACGTGTCATTACTTAAACCCTTTTAACATAATAAGCCTTCCATTTATGATAATTTAAATATTATATGGTTATTATATATTAATTTAAAGTCTAGCTTTACGCTATATGCGATATTGATAATAATTTATTACTGTTTTTATTTTATTGCTTGTTTTGTTTTTCGATTAACTTAAAATATGTTCTCGTTATTTAATAAATACTTTTTTTCGGGATGACGATTTTAATAGTAATATATTTTTATTTAAGTTAATTTAGTTATTGTGATTTGTTTTTTTTTTCGTCTAGCAAATGTCTATGATTAAATATATCCTTAATATTTTAAAAAATAAATATATATTTTATCATTTAGATAATTATAGACCGAGTAAAATTAATGCATCTTAAATTAGCTAAAAAATTCTTTTATAAGAATATAATGTTTAAATTTAATAACTAAAATTATTAGTGGTTTAATGGGTTTTTTCTTTTTTTAGCTAGCGTTATGTTGGTTTTGTATTTTTGCGATTATTGATAATATAAATACGTAAAAGATTATGCATAGAAAAATTTAATTTATGTATTTGTATGCATTAAAGGTACTCGCATTTTTTTAACTAAGAACCCAATGTGAATAATGTTAACTTATTCTTTATTAAATAAATAAAGTTACCTTATTAATAGTTACATAATATGCTATATAAATAATTAGGCTTTCTGCGTGTTAAGTAATGTGTTTACTCTCTTCATATATTAAGCTATTTCAAATATCATACTTGACTCAAGTACATACTATAAATATATTATAGGAATAAAAGTCATTAACACTTGATGCTTTTAGTATTTTGTATATTATCTTCAATTGCTTCCGAAAGATGTCACCAAAGCATCTATTAAAATAGATTTATCGCTAGTTCAATAATGCCTTTTTTAAACAAAACATTTTTTTATAGAGTTGAGGTTTGCTTTTAAACATCACTGTACATAATTAAAAAAATATATATATCTTGATATACCTTCTTTGCCATTGTCTCCTCAATTTTTCAGCGGTGTTTATTGCATTAAACACCCGATTAACAAATTTCTGACTTTCATAAAGTTCACTACTCTCCCAATGGAATTCAAAAGAAATTATTTTAGCTTGCCCAACTTGTCACTTTTTCAAATCGTATTTTTTCAGTGAAAACGACGTCTATGGTTTTCGCGCCAACGCTAATAGTACGTTTTCGGTGACGCGCTACAATTTTCTCACTGACAATTTTCTTATAGCACCTAGCTGTTAAAATTTAAATTTTCAAAAAACGTGAAAATATTTTTCGATTTAGATGCAATTTTGGTAGAACGTGTCCTCCGGCACGTATAATGTACAGCACAAATATCAACTTTCTAGAAAACATAGTTTTTGAAAAAAATCACTTTTTCGAGCAAAAAAACACCTTGTATAATTTAATGTAGCAATTTTTATTATATTACTTATATTTAATTAAATAAGAAAAAATTAATAAATTTCATACTTTTTAAAATAATTTCTTGGTATTTTTATTCTTGATTTACCAATGTCTAATAGAAGTTGTGGGAAAGTTTTACTGTGCTATGAATGTGGAAGTGACTTTCGTTACGCATCTAGCCTTAGTCGTCACAAGCGTCGGCATAATCTATATGTGCCAGATTATAAGACACTCCGCTATGTTGACGATTTTTATTTATAGAATTTTCTTTATATAGTTATGAAATATTTATTTTGTGGAGCTTTAGATATAACTGCATTAACTGCACGAGGTTGTATACCATTGAACCGAATCCCGTTCGACCGAATCCCATTGCAACGAAAAGTATTTTCGTTTATAGCCCAATATGGTGGGGATTCGGTTGATTCGGAGATTTAAATCTGGTTCGTGTTTTTATTTGCAGATTCTTATGTATAGTAGGGTTCGCGATTTTAGTATTCATAATTTAGACTAAGCAAAAGAATCAATCCATGTTAAACTAGTAACAAAAATGTAATACGAATATTTTCGATTTAATGGGATTCGATCCAATGGGATATAATGCTAGAGATTTTACCATTCGACCGAATTCCATACGACCGAATCCCATTATAGTATATAAATGCAGGACATATGTCAGGCTTTTATTGTTTAATGGTATTCGGTCGAATGGGATTTGATTTAATGGGAAATAATGCTATGTGTTTTCCCAATTAACCGAAATATATTTATTTAGGCTATCAGGTTAGGTTAGGTTAGGTTGGGTTATGTTAGCCGGGGGCGCCGCAGGCGCGTAGGCACTTTAGGTTAGGTTAGGTTAGGTTGTGTTGGGTTAGGTTAGCCAGGCGCGCCGCAGGCGCGTAGGCACTTTAGGTTAGGTTAGGTTGGGTTGGGTTAGGTTAGGTTAGCCGGGCGCGCCGCAGGCGCGTAGGCACTTTAGGTTAGGTTAAGCCATTATGCTTAGAAAAATATGTATTTTTGGTTTATTTCAGAATCATTTTTATTTATACAAGAATAAATTGACTGAATCAATACTTATTACAGGCGATAGTTTCCAGTAGTGGAAGTACACAGTCAGTAATAGAAATATTTCCCATTAAAATATCGAATTTTATGGGAAAAAGGTCTAGAAATGCCCAACGGTACGAAATAATAAATATTTAAGACATAGTTTAGTCCAAAATAAATATACTATCGTCACGTAACCTACGGTAAGTAAAAATGTACCACTACCGTATATTGAATAAAAACCGCACAAAACGCGGTTTTCGGTCGATTGGGATTCGGTTAAATGGTACATTCGGACGAATTGGATTTCGGTCCAATGGTCTACAATCACAGCACGAATATCGAGTTTAACAAACATAGCGACGAGGCTCACGCTCCACAGAAGCAGACTGGAAACCGTTACTCTATTCCACCAGATGAAGAATATCATCCTGATGTTTATGTTACTATAAAACTTGTGCATTGAGTGGAACTGTTACAAAATATAAGACATTTCCAAATGGTGACGATGATTTGAAGAAGATTAATACCTTCTCCGCTCAGGCTTCCGAAAGATTTAGAGATATTCTGTTAACACAATTGGAACTATGGCGTGGTCTAAAATGGTATATAAGTCTTCAAGGACGATAATCCAAGGCAACCGCTTACACCGAGGGAGGAGGTCTTATAGAAACTTCGCCGTTTTTCAAAGCACCGCTTTCACCACTCTCCAGAAACATAAACTAGAGGCTCAGATGCTCGAAGCTTTCGCGAAAATAGAAAAATCAATGCCGGAGTGAGAGAGAAGGAAGCGGATGGACCCTTGAAGTTTTTTTGTATGGAGAAATTACCGAGGGGCCAACCACTCTTAAATAGTCTGTACACCGGATTACGCTGAGATTACCACTGCCAAAGGCAGGGACTTCAAAGATTACGCGTAATCCGATTAGTACAGTCAAAGGTACGGCTCTGTACACCGATTACGCGGAGTGATCAGCCCCTCGGAAATTACTTTGGTTCCCTATAAACCACTAAATGGTAAGGGCCTTTTTAGTAATTTTGGTTCATATTGTAGATAATAAAATGATCTCTTTAAAGATTCCAGATTCATTCACTTGCCCCAGGAGTTGCGTAAATAGAAAGCGATAATAAATATTCAAAATGAGGACTAAAAGTGCCTCGTGTGGTCCATTTTGTCAGCTTTACATCCAGTGGAAAAAAATGCCCATTTAGTAAGAAAATACTTTCAGTATGAGAATGAGCTGGATCTAAGTGGTATAAGTTTCCCAATGGAGATACATCAAGGTGGAAAGTTTGAGAAGCAGAATAATCTGTCAGTCAACATTTTTGGATGTGAGGATGAAATATATCCACTTTATGTTAGCGAAAATATATACGAGGAAGTTAGAAGGGTTAATTTGATGCTGGTAGCGGATGAAGACAAAAACCATTTAAATTGGTGAGGAACTTAAACAAGCTGCTGTTTTCTAAAAAAAAGAACGCCTGCTTTTACTGTCATTACTGTCTACAAAGACTTTCAATTGAAGGAATATTCAAATTTTGCAAAGCTTATGGTCCTATGAGGGTTGAATTGGCTGATGAGGATGAAAAATGGCTAACATTTAACAAGCATGTTATATAAACGAGAGTTGATTTTGTCATATATGCTGACTTTGAATGCTTTTTGAGAAAATTCAGACTCCTAAGCCAGATCCAATAAAGTCTAGTACAACCAATGTTGGAAAGCATCGTCCTTCCGGTTTTTCGTACATAATAGTTGGTCCCGAGGGAAAATTGATTAAGCAGCCAGTGGTTTACACTGTTAAAAATGCTTCAAGAGGAAGAGAATGACTAATGAATAGAATTAATATTAACATTCTCATGAATCTATCGGTTAAGGAACAGAAACAATTTGAATCATCCACACCTATTGTTATATTTTCCGAAAGAAGTTTGAAGATAGTGACAGAAAGATTCGAGACCACGAACATCATATCGGATAATTTTAAGTGGCTGCTCATAATTCTTGTTACATCGAGGGAAAATCTCTCTTCCACGTTCCGGTCGTGTAACATAACTTGCGGAATTATGCTTCGCATGTCATAATGGGGAGTCTTGGATGCTTCAAAAGCCGTCGAAATACTTGCATACCACACAATATGGAAAAATATTTAACTTTTACATTAGAAAGGTTGCGATTTTAGGACTCGTTACAGTTTCTTAATGCGTCCTTAGACTCCTTGGTTGCTAATATCTGAGTTCAAAATTTAAACGCTTTTTCGTTGGTTGTGGACCATTTCAAGGACAAGGCCGAAAGTTTGACAAGAAAGGGTGTTTTCCCATATAAGTATAAGGATGGATTCGACAGGTTTGAAGAATCGTCACTCCCTCCCAAGGAATAATTTTTAAATAGTCTTACCAATGAGCATATATCTCAAGAGGACTATGACTACGCCCAACTAATCTGGGATAAATGTAGCCTAAATATTCTTGAAAAATACCAAAATCTTTACGTGCTAACTGATACGCTTCTGCTCGCAGACGTCTTCGAAAGCTTTAGGAGTCTTAGTATGCAATACTTTAGTCTAGACCCCTGCTTTATGTACAGTTCTCCAGGATTAGCTTGGCAAGCGTTTCTTTTGATGACTGGTGTGAAGCTGGAGCTCTTGAGTGATGTCGATCAATATCTTTTCATTGAGGACGGCATTAGAGGAGGAATTTCTATGATAAATTTGCGCTACGCTGAAGCTAATAATATATACATGGAAAACTATTAATCTTCAAAACCAAGCTCTTATCTAATGTATTTTGACGCTTATAATCCTTATGGGTTTGTCAATGAGTCGGCATATGCCTACAGATGGATTCCAGTGGATGTATGAAGAAGAAATAGATTCGTTTGATGCAATAAAAGTCTGGGATGATAGTTCAGAAGACTATATTCTACAAGAATACTGCTAAAAGTATTGACAGACATTTTGTCAAGAAACATATAAAACACAACACCTACCGACAATGTTAATTTATGCAATGCATAACGTAAGTGAAAACCAACAAAATAGCAGCACAAAATCACGAGCTGTATACGACAAATACTACTAAAATCGCATTAGGCACTTGTGAGAGTAAGAGATATGTTATAGATGGAATTAAAACCCTAGCATTTGGAAATTACCGTATTGCATCATTCAATAAATAAGATTAAATAAAGTCATACACATTAAGTAACGCAAATTATAATTTGAATATCTAGTTAATTTGATTAAGGTGAACGTTATTGTGTTAAAATAATTGTCGCGGTGTTAATAAAATATAATGCTAAAAACCGTTTTTTTTAAATTTAGTTATAAGCTTATTTATCCCATAGCCAATAAACGAACTGTCAACCCTAAACTAGGTAAGTAATAAAATAAAATCGAAATGACCTGAATAGTTTGAAAAAAGAACTAAATACCATTAATGAAAACCAAACCGAAGCAATGGAGACTATCAAAACTGACATGGAAATCTTAAAAGCAAGACGCGACGTTGAACAATCTATTCCAGAACAAATGCTTGAAATCTCAAATCGACTATCTATCTGTGAAAGACCCAAGGAACAAGATGAAGAGATAATTGAGACCGAAACGGAGAGGTCACAAATAAAAAAGGATATAAGTAGTAGACCCACTAAAACCTACTCGGCTGCAGCTATAAAACAATTCAATCATTCCGATTCATCCTTAAATCAACCCCCGCACACTAATGGACATCCTCAGAATAAAGGTTACAAGCCAACAAATGTTCAATTCCCAAATAAAGTGCAACTACAGAAATTTGTACAACTAAAAAACAGTATTCAAAATCAAATACGCACTATGAAAAAAGACTTCAGAGGAAAAATGTCACTAGATAAAATCCAAAACTGTAGCATTAAGACATCTAGACAGACATATGACTATTATATAGATAAATGCTCAAAATCAATCACAGAAGAAGATATGAAAATTCTTTTAGAATCCAAAGGCTTAACAGTGACAAATATTAGGACTACAATGAAATCACAGAATCCAACTACAACCTATAATTGTTTCGTAATACAGTGTACAATGAACAGAGAAGATTTCTTGAAACCAAATTTATGGCCAAAAGGCATAAGTGGCTGGTGTCTTTCAAATGGCTACGAAAAGGATGGTAAAATGTTTGGTGCATCTGAAGATGAAGAAAGCCTAAAATTTGTCAGTATATTAAGTCGTAAATATAAAATAATAAACTGTGACGCAAGCAACGAGGTACAAAATATCAAGGACCACCTCCAAAGCCTGGGTGGGAGCGACATTGACCTATCGTCTATCGATGACCTAAACACATGGACCAAAGCATTTGTTCTAATTTGCGATGTAAAATCTGAAAAGATAATCTTGAACCAAGAAAACTGGCCATGCCTAATAAAGGTTCATCGCTTCAAGGAGACTATTATAAAAAAAAAGAAATTATAGAACATTGACTGTCTCCCCCAAAAATTATTCACACCCAAAAACAAAAACAGAAAGGACTGCACATTGCTCACGTAAATATACGGAGTCTGAAAAAACATTTTGAAGATGTGATCCACATAGTCCGATCTAATAATTATGATATACTCCTAATCTCGGAAACCTGGTTAAGTAGTGTAAATAGCGACTATCTCATCAAAATTGATGGTTATAAAATTATTCGTAAAGATAGAGTAAGAAACTCTAAGGGTCGCGTTTATATTTATTTTAGAGAACAACTTCCAATCCAACCTTATAATGGGTGTAACGTAAACAACTCAAACTTAGAAATTCTATGGTGTTCCCTTAGAGACAAGAGTCAACGACCGCTGTATACCGGTGTATGTAACTGTCCACCAAATGCCCTTTGACCAGTAATCTACAGAACATTCATACTGACTCGCGGGATGAGATTATTCTAATGGGCGACTTTAATTGTAACTTAATGGAGAAACCACTTTCTAAAAATACGAAACAATTAAAACAAGTCATGAACAATTACAAACAATTAATAAAAAATCCAACGAGAATAACTTTAAACTCAGAAACTCTACTAGATCATATTTATGTATCGCACCCCAAAAGAATTGTAGTTGTGGACATCACGCCTGTTGGTGCTTCCGACCACGATATTATCTCGTGTAAAGGAGCTGTCCTAAGATCAAAAAAACCATTATGAAAATTCGAAACTATAAAAACACTAATTTTGACAATCTAGCGAGAGATCTTCAACTATTCCTAAATACTTTAGACTATACCACCGTGGATACTGCGGTAAATGATCTTAACAATATTATCATTGGTCAATTAGATAAGCATGCACCTATAAGTACTAAGAGGAAATCACTAAATGATCCTCCATGGTTAACAAATGAAGTTAAATATGCAATGTTTATGCGAGACAAGTTCAAAGAAAGTCTATTAAAAATAAAAACTTTTTCAACGAATATAAACATTATAGAAATGTGGCTAATAAAATGGTTAACGATGCCAAGAGCAATTATATTAAGAACATCTCTAATAAATCATAAAAAAGAACTCTGGATCAGCTACAAAAATAAATAGCACCCTGACCTTAAATGTAAACAATGTACGTATAAACGAACCATTTGACATCGCTGAAGCACTAAACCACCACTTTATAAATAATCAATCACAAATTAATTGCGCTTTTCTCGACAACGATAACAAAGAGAATGATCCTCCAACAGTCCCTCAATTTAACTTTGAAAACGTTGACGAGAAGATTGTTATGTCATATATCCAAAAGCTAAAAAACACTAAAGCAACAGGTACTGATGGTATCTCTATTAAAATAATAAAGGGTCTAGCGATTCTTATATCAAAAGCTCTGGCGTCAATCATAAATTTATCATTTGAAAAAAATCACTTCCCATCTATATGGAAAGAAGCCAAAGTAATCCCTATATTCAAGTCTGGGAATGAAGAAGATCCTAATTCATACAGAGGTATCTCCGTCCTGCAATGTTTATCAAAAATTCTGGGCAAAATAGTAAATGACCAACTACTAAATCATGTGATACAAAATGATATGCTCCATAGTAATCAAACTGGTTTTATTCCAAAACATTCAACCATGACATGTATAACAAACTTATACGAGAATCTACAAAAATAACTCAATAGGAATCAATTATTGAATTGGGATGGTTAACTCTAAGACAAAGATATCACTTCAACTTACTCATATTTATGTACAAGATGCATAGCAATATATTTCCCAAATATATCTTAACTATTTTTAATGATAAATGTCCACACGACCACATGACAAGAACCGTTATGTACGGTTTTACCATGAAAGGTAAAATATCAAAAAACGTGCAATACTTAGGAAAACAGATATGGAACAAACTACGAACTAATCTTAAAACTATCAATAATCTCAACACTTTTAAAATAGAAATAACTAAATATGTAAAAAACACACAAGTCTATTTTATGTTAATTTATTGTAATTTAAATGTATACGGGACCTCATTGTAAAACAGTTTTTCTAAACTGAACTGAGATATCCCTTTTGCAAAGGCAAATAAAGATATTATTATTATTATTTTATCATAGATTAGGTTCACGGGAAAATACAATATTTACATAGCTTCCAAATTTAGCGTTTTCATTGTTAGCATGTTAGCTGCCAGAACGTGTATATAAACACTACTACCCTGGATCCAGAGCGGTTCTTACACCACTGGCGTCAACATTTCGAACGTCTTCAGAATTTCTTCAGCGTATTTCTATTAACTCAAGGAAGTAGATCCGTTTTCTTCTTGTTCTATGCTCACGGAAATTATTTGGTTCTCTTTCCCCTAATTCCCGCTTTTCAAAGGCTTTGATCACTTCTTTAATTTCGTCGTTTTCACAATTAAAAATTGAAATTGTACTAAAAAAGCTCTTACAAACCGGCTTTTAATGATCCACATAGTGAGATTTAATTATTCAACTGATTTTAATTAAGGATGGAAAAAACCACAACTTAAATGGTCACTGGAATTACAGTTTGCTCGGTGTTTTATTAAAACTAACGGCCAACCTTTCTATGGCAATTTAAATTTAACCAAATAAACTCTTAATGAAAAATTACTGTTTTTTGTTCATTGAGTGATATTGAATAATTTATTCATTTCAAAATGCATGTTTAGAAACAACAAAAATGCTCTCTGTGAGTTGCGCTCTTCGAGTATTTGGTCAAAAATAGTCCAAACCTTACTTTTTCCATAACAATTTTTACTAAATTACCTATTATTGTAAAAAAATATCCTCTTTATGGTCCATTTAGTTAATTTAAATTATCCAATTGATTCAGAATAAGAAGAGAAAATAAAAACTACACATTGCAGTGTGTTCGATGTTTTATAAAAAGCTGGTTGGGGCGTACTTTTTGGTTTGAGTTTTAAATAATATCTTTATTTTCCTGATCTACAATCATACTCCCATGAACTATTTTTTTTTCAGTTAGGTCCGTCCCGCTATAGCTAATATTGTGTTTTAATAGAAAGTCCTGATACTTGATATTTTCATAACTCATTATGTTGCTCAATTAAATCAATTTTTTAATGAAATCAGGTTTTCTTAAATAAATATACTTTTATTGTACATTTTTAATAATCAGGAATTATTTTGTTTGAAAAGTTTAATAACCAAAGAAGTATTAGTTAGAATTTTCAATCATTTTAGAAGATTCCCAAAAACCATTAGTGTGTGCTTTTATTAATCATTTCGTTAACCACGCAAATCATTAAATTTCCTTACTTAATATTATTTACCCTGAAATAAATATAAAAATATCATTATTCAACTAAGATTCAGCATTTTAGACATTTCTCATTAGGATATATACAGAGTGTCAGGAATTGCCCTGACTGGGATTTTTCCTCAAAATCTTCAAGAGTTAAAATTGCGAAATGTTTTTTGCGGGAAATGCTGGAAGAAAACTTTCAACGAGAAAGTTGTAGAGAATTAATGAAAATGTCCTATAAAGTGGGCTTTATTGAAAAATAACCTTTTTTCACAAAGATCCGAATTAATGAATAAAACCAGCTCGTCATGGGAGGCTATAGTTTTTGAAAATTTATACTTAAACGTGAGAAAAGGCTTAAAATGTTTATTTGTTTCAACTAAAGGTTATTTTTTATTAATTCAAAAATGAATTGCAGCCTATTCGTTTAGGTCTTAATTTTATTTTAATAATTACGCGTACTAATAAAACATTTTATTTTGATTTTTTTAAAAAGTCGGGTTTTTTAAGAGAAATCTTTCCGTTTTAAATCAAGTCTCTCACGATTTTGAGTCTAATCAACTATGCCACTTTATTTCGTTGGGTAGATTTGTATTAGGGAGATGCTCAACGAGTTATGATTTGTTTAGTAGTCTCTATCCTGACTGGAGAAGCATCCACATCACCGTTCTTAGAGCTGTTCGAGAATTCAACGACAACGGAGAAGTCAATCCCAGATTCCGTGGAGCCGGTCGTCAAACCTCAACGTGGAAAAGACATTTGGGGCTTACTTCACTGCGTATCCTCAAGCATGCGTTAGAGGCGCAAGTGGCTATCTTGGTTTGCCAAGGTACTACGTGTGGAACACTCTTTGCAATTACCACTTCAATCCGTTTCGAGTGATCTTACGCCAAGCTCTGCATGAAGGAGACACGGAACGTCGATATGAATTCTGTTATTGGCTTATGATAATGTTTGATGATTACCCAAATTTTAATCAAATTCTATGTTCTTTTGCGAGAGATGGACCTTTCTTCAGACCAAATAACCACATGTGGAGTTATGGCAGTCGATCCTCACTGGAGATTCCCTCACCATCACCATTACCAACAACAATTTAGACTAAACGATTAGGCAGTTTTGTTCGGGGATGGAGTAATCGGTCCCTTTTTCATCCAAATCGTCCTATTGGACAAAATGACTTTGAGCTTTTGCAGAACAAAGTAGCAGGCTCGTTAGAAGACGTTAATATGGCCATTTACAGTTGACTATGGTACCAACATAACGGAGCGCCACCCAAAATCCTCGAGGTGTTGTAGAACATCAGAGCTACGAGCTCCCTTAGCGTTGTAATGGTCAAAACGGTCCGTTCAATGGCCTTAAAGGTCTCCAGTTCTAACGCTATGGTAATTTTTCTTGTGGTATTTTATCAAATAGCGACTTAAAAATACGTCTGTTGAAAGCAACGAAGATTAACGGCACCGAATCATTACAGCCTTCGGACTTCTCACTCCTTATATGATTTCACGCTCGTTTTGAGAGATAGCCCATCATGTCGAAACCTGTATCGCGGTTAACGTAGATTTTCGATAGTTCTCTACAACTTAAAGTTTTATCCTCGAATGTTCCCGCTAAAACATACTTTTTTAATTTGATTTGTAAAGCGTTCCCATTTTATAACTAATACCCTAAGAATTTCGCAATTCGAACTTTTTAAGTGTTTACCAGTCAGAGCAATTCCGCACAAAATGTACTAATTACCGCTTTCGTTGGTAAGATGTGGATAGGCGACTTTAGGTGAACTCGCATTCGTACGAGGAGTGTTACTATTTAAGTTTTCCAATTTGTTTCGTTTAGCTTTCAATATTTTTGCCGCGTACTTCACACTAAACACACTTGCAAATTTCTTTGGGAGAACCAACAACTATGCCAACGAAGAGAGTGTGGTTAATCTCGAAAAATATAAAGTGGAAATCGTTAACGGCGTTAAAATTGTCTTTAATATGAAATGTGACTTTTAAATATTTGACCCACGATGAGAGCTAAACCAATAATAATTCGAGAAAAAGACATTATTTTCAAGTTGTGGGTACCGTTTTTATATAGAACCTGGCCACCGTCACTGTGCTTGACATAAGTCTTAAACCGTTAGGTTAAAATGGTTGCAGACCAACGATAGCTAAATATGTTTTGGTGATAAGAGGCCTTGAACAGAGATCGGGGACACGGAGATAAATAAACCGCTAAAATTTCCATTAATCATAAAAATTTGATTATCTGTTTATTTTTGGATATTATTCAGAACTATCATACCATTTAACATTCAACGAATACGTTTTTTTTTTAATTATCTTCGGATATGGATGTAAAAGAAATGTAAGACAACATTTCCTATCCGAATGCCGAGCCCTAGACTAGAAGTTGGTCATGTACTTATTTAAGTGTACATTTTCCAGATTTATTTAATTTTACTAGTAGCAGCGGTGCTCAAAACATAACATTTCAAACGTTACGGTTAAAATTATAAATGACACTTCAGTCGATAGAGCATAACCGACATTCGAGAGCTCAATATTGATTCAATGTTGCTACTTTCGTTGTGCCGATATTTCTTATTTCCTGGAACTGTACTTAGATCCTCAACCTTAAGGGTACAATGATGAAACATCAATTATTAGTAAATTGACTCACCCTTAAACATTCATTTTCTTGATTCCGCACTGATGTCCATAACTCTCCAACCATTAGACTTGGAAGATGAGGTAAAAAAACAATCGTAAATGAATAGCATGGTCTCGATAATACATTTTTAATTGTGACGGCTAAAACCGATTAATTTATTTACACATGTTAGGTTTAACCTTAATTTTTAGCAATTTCCATCTCATAAAATAGGGCAATTCATATATCTGGACCAGTTTGAGAGACAACATTAAGTGATCTATGGATACTAGGTTGTTCCTCTTAACAAGGCAACAAGGACTTATCGAAAATACTGGTTATGTACACATAAGATTGGCACATTATTTCGGGAAATAATTATTATTTTGGTGTTCCATTTTCCTCAAATGTTCTGTTTGCAGTAAAGGGCACCTAATTAATGACGCCATATTTTGAATAGCGAAATTTTACTTCGTCCCCCAATGGTATTAAAGTAAAGGTATAAAAGTATTGTTTTACTTTTAGTAACAAACAAGAAATAGGATCAGGATCAATTTATAAATCGATATTTTTAAATATGTACTGTGAAGTTTTACTGTTAAACTAATTTCGTAGAGTAGCAAGTTTTCCGACGAAACCACTGGTTTGTTGGTTATTATCTAATACAAAAATAAACCGTTACTCTTATAAACAACCAACATTCAATGGTAGCGTTTTTATCTCCTCTTACTCTCTTACGTTAAACAAAAAACGTGAGTGAGTCTCAAGTCAAAAATTCAATCCAATCACAACATATGCTTCCTTTATTTTCCTATCAGTAATTTTTATAGGAAACAGGTTTTCTAAACACTATATTATGATGCCAATTAAAGGCAAACAATATTCTTCCTTGAACCAATTTTTTCTCATTAAACTATCAATTGTTTTTTATCCGTCAGGCGAGAAACTTCAATAACAAGTGCAAAAGTTCATTAATGTCCTTTTAGAAGTAAAATGAGTTTGAAGACAAAGCCATTTTAATTTAGTGATACTATATTAATTATTAAATTTAAAGATGCAAATGTCATAAAAATTCTGGATTGTCTAATTTGTTGAATTTCTGGACGTCTGGACCACTGAATTTTGAAGGATTCCTCCTACATAGAAGCTACTATCTTATAAACCGTCTAGACAAAATTGACTAATTTGCTGAAGTGCTGAATTTTTGGACCGGAAAATTTTACTTTATTTTCTTTAATTTTCAAACCATCTGGACTAAAGTGCTGAATTTCCGGACCGAAAAATTTTACATTATCGAGACTTTCCCTAAATAGAGCTGCAAATTAATTTACTAGAACATCAGCATTAAACAGAGATTGCGTTATTGTAGTAATCAACACAGATACGTTGGGTAAAGGCATCCATTGGATTTTGGGTATAATATCATTTAATGAAAAAATAATTTATTTAATTGATAGTATGTGGAATAATTTACATTCAAAATCCCCTAGGGAAAAGGAATTTAAGAGGCTATTATCATTTATAGCTAAAATCAAATTTCAACCAAAAGAATGGAGATTTGTTATATCCACCAACTTTTCAATCCAAAAAAATGGATATGACTGTGGTGCTTTTCTATGCCTTAAGGGGAAGCATTTTAAACTATTAGTACCAATGAAAATCAACAGATGGCGCTGACCGTTTCAATCTTACTACGCCATCTACAAAACCGATATATTTAATTTTATAAAATGACGAAAAAATACACAGAATTCTTTAATTCTTCCTTCGATTCGTATTTATAAAAATAAATTAACTTAATAATAAAATAATACTTTTGTTTTGTTATTATAATATTTTCAACTTTTAGTCGCATTTAATATAACCAGATATAATGATTGTGAAAAACGTTTACCTCCTATAGAAACTCTATTGGATGAGATCTGGCCGTGGGTCACCTGGTAAGGGGTGAAAAGACATGAGGAAGGTTATACGACATAGCCGTATATAGCTTAGACCTAGAATATCACTCCGGGGTGACCCGTTGCTCTTCTTTACATTATTTTAGGCCTAAAGTTCCCCCTCTCTTGTATGCAATTTATTAAGCGGAAAAGGCTTAGATAAAAACATATGTCACTATTCCCATTTATTGAGATACTGGCTTAATCGCATTTTCGAATCATCTAAGTGTTATGGAATGGTTGACAAATATTATCAAACAAAAAAAAAGAATACCGCCAACTTTCAAAACTATACTAAGCCAAATAATATCATTGGTGGAAAGTTTCCCCCGAATTAGGGTCGAATTTCAAGGTATTCGAAGAAACAATACAATCAATTTTAAGCCAGACGACAACAACGGAACTCTTTGCGTACAATGCAGACTTTGGAACCATACAGAAGAGATTCATTCAAAAAACCAATATTTTTTATGTAATGATTGTATCCCATACCAAGATGTTTAAATATTACAAGGGTAATGCAGATTTATTAAAATTGACATAATGTTTCTTTATTTTTCTTAGTGTATGTATGTAAACACAAAAGTACTCACCCAGAAATTCAGAACTTCAGCAAATTAGTCAATTTTGTCCAGACAGTTTGAAAATTAAAGAAACTATTTGAAAGTAAAGTAAAATTTTCCGGTACAGAAATTCAGCACTTCAGCAAATTAATCAATTTAGTCCAGATGGTTTATCAGATAGTAGCTTCTATGTAGGAGGAATCCTTCAAAATTCAGCGGTCCAGACGTCCAGAAATTCAGCAAATAAGACAATCCCTAAACATGCTAAAGGAATGGTTTTAAAATTGTCTAATTCGTTTTGTAGCTAATATGGCACATTGGTCTAGGAACGCTTATTGCACGGACGGGCTCAAGAAAAATGGGTTAGAAGCTCAGAGATTCAACCAGCAGAAGATTCCTAAAAGACTGGTGTCAGATCGACACAAAGTTTAAACATTGTTTTTTTTTTGTGATTGGCAAGTAACCTGGAGAGAGGTACAAATAATATTTCAACTGGTTTTACCAAATAGACGAACGATTGAATCTTTGAACTTCTAACCCAAAAAGCGTTCTTGGACGGGCCATATTAACCACAGAACAAATTAGACAAACTTAAAAGAACACGGTAGATGGAGCTGCGAAAAATAATTTTAGACGGTGTCGGGACTCGAACCCAGATAGCCGCTGGCCGCGTAATCTCCAAAAACACACCGCTCTGTTCAAAATTCACTCGGAACTTCTAGTCGTTTTTAGCGACGCGGGGGGATTTGTCTAGTTAAGTTGTCGCAATTCTCGTTCCTTTTACCGCGTTATTTTACGTATATTTACCGCGTTTTATGGTCAAGTTAACCTCAAACTTCACCTCCCCCCGCCCCAATTTTGACCCCCCTTATCGAAACCGTGTATGGTCAGAAGTAATAAATAAGTGTGGCACTTTCTTATCGAAACCGTGTATGGTCAGAAGTAATAAGTAAGTGTGGCACTTTCTTATCGAAACCGTGTATGGTCAGAAGTAATAAGTAAGTGTGGCACTTTCTTATCGAAACCGTGTATGGTCAGAAGTAATAAGTAAGTGTGGCACTTTCTTATCGAAACCGTGTATGGTCAGAAGTAATAAGTAAGTGTGGCACTTTCTTATCGAAACCGTGTATGGTCAGAAGTAATAAATAAGTGTGGCACTTTCTTATCGAAACCGTGTATGGTCAGAAGTAATAAATAAGTGTGGCACTTTCTTATCGAAACCGTGTGTGGTTAGAAGTAACAAATAAGTGTGGCACTTTCTTATCGAAACGGTGAATGGTCAGAAGTAATAAGTAAGTGTGGCACTTTCTTATCGAAACCGTGTATGGTCAGAAGTAATAAATAAGTGTGGCACTTTCTTATCGAAACCGTGTATGGTCAGAAGTAATAAATAAGTGTGGCACTTTCTTATCGAAACCGTGTATGGTCAGAAGTAATAAATAAGTGTGGCACTTTCTTATCGAAACCGTGTATGGTCAGAAGTAATAAATAAGTGTGGCACTTTCTTATCGAAACGGTGAATGGTCAGAAGTAATAAGTAAGTGTGGCACTTTCTTATCGAAACCGTGTATGGTCAGAAGTAATAAGTAAGTGTGGCACTTTCTTATCGAAACCGTGTATGGTCAGAAGTAAGAAATAAGTGTGGCACTTTCTTATCGAAACCGTGTATGGTCAGAAGTAATAAATAAGTGTGGCACTTTCTTATCGAAACCGTGTATGGTCAGAAGTAATAAATAAGTGTGGCACTTTCTTATCGAAACCGTGTGTGGTTAGAAGTAACAAATAAGTGTGGCACTTTCTTATCGAAACGGTGAATGGTCAGAAGTAATAAGTAAGTGTGGCACTTTCTTATCGAAACCGTGTATGGTCAGAAGTAATAAGTAAGTGTGGCACTTTCTTATCGAAACCGTGTATGGTCAGAAGTAATAAATAAGTGTGGCACATTCTTATCGAAGTCGTTTATGTGTGGCACAAAATAATATTATCGCCTTCTTGGCGAACTTGTATAGTTTGTATAGTTGGTCCAGAGATTTGGTCTCATTCGATAGAACTCTTTGACGCGCACGCAGAGCCGTTAATTTCCCCCTCCCCCTCCGAAAAACCCCCTTAAAGGGAGAGTGATCGAAAAAAAAAACAATTTGGTCTCATAGAACAATAAAAGTAAAAGATTGGAATCGTCTACGCTCGGGTTTACTTGAAAGAGTGACACCAAAAAATCCAAAGCAGTCGAACTTAGGGCGTGTTGCAAAAGTCTGCTTTGCTAGAATCAAACATTTTAAATTCAATGGGCTAGCACTTTGGCTAGGGCTTTGGCAACAGGCCCTTAAGCTGAAAAGTATGCGACCATGGGGACAGAATCTCCGTCTTACCATGTTCTTAGTACATAAATACATTCTTGGAATAATATGATTTATGCAGTTGTTAATAATCCATATTAAATATCTGATCTAAGAAAATACTAATTTAATCACCGAGATAATATAAAATCACATGGCCTGAACAGCTTTTGTATTGGTTTGCCCACCCGGGTATCCTGAGGGTGGGCGGTGGCCACTCTTTAACATAGGATGGTAAATTATATATCAAACGATAGTAAATCAATGGCCTCAACAGCTTTTAAATTGGTTTGCCCACCCAGGTATCCTGAGGGTGGGCTGCATCCACTCTTTAACCTAGGATGGCAATTTATATATCAAACGATAAGAAATCACGTAGCCTCAACAGTTTTTGTATTTGTTTGCCTACCCGTGTCTACTAAGGGTGTATGGGTTTGCCCACTCGAATACACTGATGTGGAACTAATATTACGGCCTGGGTCGACTTGTTTTATTTATTTTAAATGTAATATTTATACATGCTGGTTTAAAATACTCAGAGATTTAGAGAATAGAGTTAGTATTGGAAAAATATAACCGTAAAGTATTATTACAGTTGATTTAATCACGTAAAGCATTTGAAACTAAAGTACATTAAATTTTCTTTAAAATATTTTTAAAATCCCCTTTACCGTCAATACTTAATTAACGGTTCAATCAAGAGAACGACTTACCCAGAGGCTAAATAGGGGCCTAGATCTTGTACTGAGTTAGAGTAACTCGAAAAGAAGTAGAGTTTTTGGGCCAAAGTGGAAATTAAGCCGCAACTACAGTTTGAATGCAATTTGTTTTGTAAAAACCAAATTTACTTATTTATGCGGTTTGATTGTAAATTGAATTCATTTTAAATGTGAAATCTACGGTTTGATTGGAAATTGAATGCAATATAAATGTAAAATCCATTGTTTGAATAGAAATTGAATGCATTTTAAATGTGAAATCCACGGTTTGATTGAAAAGTGTTTGGTTTCAGAAATGTGAAAACTACGGTAGTTCCTCGATCTAACTTTTAATAATATAAGACCCTTTATTTTAAATCACTAACGCAAGAACAAAATAAAACGTTTTTTTATACGGATGTACATGTAGCTGGTAGGCTTTGAGAATCATTTTCTGAGAAATGTAAAATAAGAACGTTGATGGTATACGATATTTACTCGGGGTGAATTGAGTGCAACCACTTTGGTGCCAAGACTTGAAGGCTTCGGGATCCTATCAAGCAGGCAATTTAAGGGCGGCGCTTTAGGGTTTTAGACAAGGGCTTCAAACGCTTAACTGATTTAGATGGTAAATATTCGGATCAGGTGGATCTGTTACAATTCCCCAAACGACATTGATTTCTTATGGTAACACCTTCATTATCTTATACAACCAAAATGAACCGATCGTCTATATATAATTTCTTAAGATTCCATTAGATTTGACTTATACGTTTAATATCGAAGAAATAAATAAAATTTAGCAGTTTTAAAATATCGAAATAAATTGAATCGGGGGATAGATAAAATTGATAACTTTAAGGCATCCGAAATCTGCTCTCTTTATGTCTGTCGGTTTAGGCCCCTACATCGAATTCAGATTAATTTCGGGACTTTGAGACACTGGGTTCTTTTAGTTTTAGATTTGGTTAGGTTGTATTTAAATTCCCCGCCAATGAGTTAAATCTTTGAGTGGGTGCCTCTCAATTGACAGAAATCCATTCCGTTTACAGTCAACGAATTCTCGTTTAAACTTTATCCTGGTTTAATTTGGCAAACAGTCTTAATCACTATGTAATTGTACACATTAATATTTCGTTAGATGAAAGAGTACAAAAAAGACGAAAACCTAATCTGATTCTTTATTTTTCAGAAAATTAAAACCTATTAAAAAAATGCCGAGCGAAATCGACTGCTGTAATTACACCGAGCTAAAGATAGCGCATGTCGTCGTAAGTATTAACAGTAATATAAGTGCAACTAAGCATAGCTCTAGCCATATTTACATGAGAGCGTTTGTAGAACCTACACGTTCATGAAGTTTGTTTTTAAGATGGTTCCGCCGGCGTTCATTTCGACGGCTTAAAAAACGACTTGGTTTTAATGAAATTCAAATTTTTCCCCGAGTGAACCGAGCTCCACGTCGATCCGTTTTGTCAGCACCAGTTGCGTACCTAGACCCTTTGACGCCCGGGGCGGGTCACGAATTTGCCGCCCCTCCCAATTTCCAAAACAGCCAAAACGCAATGTTAAGTGTATAATATTACTGTAAATAAGAGTACAGTATTGTGCAAGCCTAACATTATGGAACGACCATGGACATTGTATCTTTAAAGATACAGCGTCCATGGTAGTGGAGTAGAACTCGTAATTCGTTAAACCTAACAAAATTGTTTGCACTCGTTTCGATTTTCGTGCTATAAAGGTTTTAAAATTATATTTCTACGTGTCTACGTATAATAATATGGTATAATTAGTTTTTAGTAAGAATAAAAACGGATTATATATAACGGTATATTAGTATTACCTAAAAAAAATTAGGTCGTCTTGTGTGGTCGTGCATAACAATATGGAACGTTTGAAGGAAACGATAAAGTTTTGGTTTCACTTTAGATCATTGTTGCCAGATGGTGGGAAATTTCCCATATTGTGGGAATTTTTTGGGTTCATTTTGGATCTGTTGGAAAAATAATTTTTTTTTTCAAAAACGTTGATTTTGTGGGAATTTTAATTTCCGCGGGTATTTATCCTATGTTTTATTTTAATTTGACTATCAACAGAAAGCCCAAAATTATCTAGAGCTGTGTTTTTTCGTGAATCTTGTGATTTTATAAATAATATAAAGGAGGTGCCTCCTAATACTGCAATCAATCAATGCATAAGCCTAGCAACCAAAATGTTTAAACATTGTAATTTTAATAAAGTTTAATTTTAAAAAGTTAATTTTTAAAAAAATTTGAAAATTATGGCATGTTTTCCGTTATGTTTTCCTTGGGGGCGGGGCTAAATTAGGGTTTGTAAATTTGTGGGAAATTTACTAGCCAGCAATGGGTATTTCAACTTTCAAACATTGGCAACACTGCTTTAGATTAAATATTGATAATATTGTTAGATTTTTGATTTTAAACCATAAAGGGTTAATTCAAGATTAATAAACTCGGTTAACAATTTACTATATATATTTTCAATCTCATGTAAAATTAATGAAGTAAAAACAAATACAGAAAAAAAGAACTTACAAACTTAAAAGTCGGTGTCAATGTCAAATGAGTAATCTACTACACAGCACAGATATATTTCAACTATCCGTATAATCCGTTTCCGTTAATCTAAAAACTGAAAACAATCGGCTAAAACTTCGACGGACATTTATCTACGGTTATTACTACGTTAGTAGCCGCCGGACTCAGGAAAGTTAAATTCGTATTTAAAAACTTGTATAATTCAAATATTTTCTTCATTTAAAATTATCCCCGATTTATCAGAAAATTTTTTCCTAAGGACTGAAAACCTTGTGCCGTGATAGAAAAAAAAAATCAAGGTCATGAAATTATCTAAAAAGGGGCCCTCTGGAACTCCTTAGGACCGTAGCTAAGTCTCAACAATTTTTTTGATTTTTGCAATCCTTTGGAATTGTTTGTTAATTTTTGTGGGGGCCCCTAGGCACGTGCCTAGGATGCCTACCCTTAAATCCGGGCCTACTCACTACGAGAAAAGACTAAACGTTAACCATAACTAAAAAGACGAATTATTTCTTGAGTGAACAATGCCGCCCCTAGAAAGTGCGGACCACCCCCCCCCCCCAGGTACGCCACTGGTCAGCGCGATTGTTAATCGCTTGTGGTATAAAGTTTTGGTGATAGTTAACATTCTTCTCATTTCAATAAATGTTAATTGGTGTAGTGTGTTGTTCTAGAGAGTGTTTGGAGCTATTTTGAAACACTGTTTAAAATGCCGTGCCGAGAATTGAATGAAAAACTCTTTCAGATGGCGGACAAATAAATTTCAATCAGAACCAATTAAGTTTTATCTGTAACCGACTTTTTTGGAAACTAATATTATTGACAGTCAGGCTAAAGCGTACCATTAATTTTGATTTGAAAAAAGTGCAGTCACTTGAATACACAAATAAATTCCCTCTCACTGTCCGATTTTTCTGATTAAACATTTCTCTGACATATGTTTTTTAAAGATTTGTACAAAACGACTTTATATTCGAAACAGTACCCCTTCAGCAGTTGAGTAACAAAATGAAATTTCTTCTAACTGTATAGCAAAAGTTTTCAGTGGATTTAATTTTAATGTGAATGACTTCATTATAATTTTTACCTCATTTTCAAGGATTTGTATTTTATGTTATCAATCTAGCGAAATGTTAAAGTAAATAACAACGCTATAGCGTAGCGCAAAAAGTTCTTTCAGATGCGTGGAAAACTGAATTTAAAACATTAAATGTTATTCATAACTAATGCATGGCGCCACCAATGCGTCACAAATGGCAAATGTGGGGGATATGAAATGGCGGCTCCTTTCGAAGACGCTTTAACTTTTAAGACTGAAAAAGGTGCTCTTGAGATGTTTCGGTAAATATTTATTATTAAATCTTTAGATTTATTGGTTTTTAACGCTGTAAGTTCGTACGAATTTTTAAGTTCTGACCTAATTATATTCCTTACGATTGCGAAATGTTGAAAATTACGAAAATTTTATTGCGTACGATGCAGGAATGTTCGTTGTTGATAAAGGCAAAATCGAAAACTAAAGCCAGAATAGCTCAATAAATTAAAGTTGTTTTTCTTCGGAGTTAAATATTTAAAACTATTTCAACTTCACAGAATCCATATGTTCGACTAGAATTGGACCAAAATAATTACGTCGTCAATACGGAAGGCTACGAAGCTCTATTCTTCTCCACGTTAATGCGCTATTTTAATGTCAGGTTTGTATCACTAATTCACTATTAAGTGTTCTATACGATAAATCGCTGAATTATTGGTTAACAGAATTTGCTTTCTCAGGATTAAAGTTCAATTCCCGTTGGATAAACAGTTCGGATCTAAAAATGATTTGGGAGAGTGGACTGGGATGATTGCCATGCTCCTCAGAAACGTAAGAAAGAAGTTGCTTTTGTATTTAACGGGAATCTCTATAAGTTTTAAGTAAACATTACCGTCATTAAGTGAGGTAAAGGCTATTTGCTTTGAACTGCGATGTTATGTACTATGAGTTACATATTCGGTGCCGACCACGTTCTCGGAGCAAAAAAACGCTTCCTAAAATGAACTTCCCATTAATATATCCAAGGAAAGCTAACTAAGAAATTAAAGAGGTTAATTGTTTAATATAGTTTAAACTGTAAATAAATTTAATGTTTACTAATTAAGCGAATTATTATGTGGCTGATTTAGGTCTTAATACTTCCTTTTACCGAATAATTAGCTATGGAATGTAAAAACCGTAAATGGTCTAACGTAAGTTAGGTGTTCCGATTTTTTTCCCACAAGCCCTGGATCCTTTTGCTGCAAGGGGAAAGAGCTAGCCAATCACCACCCTAAATGAAAATGTGCTCAGAGCTGGATCAAATTGTATATTGATTTAAAACATAATAAACCACGAAAATTTTTTGGAACTCATCTGTTCTTAAAAAACAATGGATTTCACTTTAACTGAAACCACACTAAGAAGTTATAATTTCATCAAACAAAATTATTTTATCGTTAAAAAAGCCCTTAGGAACGAATCTTAAAAAACAGATTTCATTTCTTTTAAAATTATCCTGATAATAGGTCCGTGGCGAACTCTTGCAAGAGGATTTTATTTAATTGTTTTATTATTAAATGTAGGAATCGGACTTGGCGTTTTCGTGCATATCGGAAATTTACGAAAGATTTCGAGTCGTGGATTACTCAACACCTTATGACGTTGACGAAATCAAGTTCGCCACCAAAGCCAACAGTTTCATTTTGAGCACGGGCCTATTTTTTGTGACACCGTTTAATTTAGAGGTTCGTTTATTTCTAGCCTTGTTTAAACGGCCAATTCTTTATAAATTCTTTATTTATACGAGTGGTATAAATTTCTGCCATGCTTTTGTAAATTGCTGTAGGTAGTGTTCTAAGGGTGATTTAAAAAGGAGTTTAATCAAAACTTTATAAAATAAGGTATTTTATAAAATAACCCTAAAGTAAGAGAAATAAATTAAATTAAATAAATGTTTATATTATTTCAGATAATTGTTACATCAAGTATTTGCAAAATTGGAATTCATTGCAAAGCTTTGAAAAAGATGCTAAAAACCATTAATTTTTAATCTTTATATATTATAAACGCTTCTTGGAATGCTAGTTTTCTTATAAGTACTTTATTTTTAAGTTTATTTCCTTTTTTTAGGTGTGGTTACTTGTGATCATTTACATATCTGTTTACGAGTTCACGAGATTAAAAATGGATAAAATAATAATTGTTTTCAAGGAAAAATCAAACCAAAAACTAAACGGAGGTAGTATTGATTAATGTTTAAATAATCTCATGCCTTAATTTTAAATTTAAGCAGATAACACTTTTTTAAAAAAAAAGAAGCTGAAATTATTTTACCCATCAAAAATTAAATGTGTTAAACTTTTGCTAGAAATGCTTCACGGTTCATGGTTCTACCTGCATATATTTCTCCATTAATGTAAATCACTGTGAAATTGTGTTTTGTCTTGAAACGTAAATTAAAGGATTGCGGGTTCGGAGAAAGATAGATCTGTTCTACATTAATTTTGATTCCAATTTAATCACCTTTTAACTTAATTAAAAAAACGCAAAAATAATACAATGTTTGTCAAATTAACGGACTCCCGAGCCTCGTGGTCTATCGCGAGATGATGGGAAAAGACCCGATGGCATGTCTCTGGTCCCTTGGGCAGGTAGAAAATCCCTGGTGTGGAATTTCACCTGCACTGACCCTCTAGCGCCATCGTATTTGGGATCTTCTTCGTCAGCCCTCTCTGGGCAGCCACCCAGACTGAAACAAGAAGAAATCCAAGAACGAGGGCCCAGAAAATCGATACCTATTCAGAGCCGTTGCCATCGAAACTCTGGGTTCTTAGAATTTTAAATTTGGTACTTTTTGAGTAAAATGGCTCGAACAATAATCTCAGTAAAGATTTACACAAAAAAAAGTAATAGTAGGCTTATATAATTGAAGAAGTTGTGAGTTTTATGATAACGTTTCCGACGGTATATGTCCTGATATGCAGTTGAAAATGTTGGAAATTTGAAAAAGTATAACTTCGACTAAATATCCGTCCCTAAAGAGGCTCTTTGCGGCATAAGGGGAAATAGATCTGGCTTTAAGAATTTGGAAAAAATGTCCACTGCTTTACCCAAACTTGCTATGGCTGAATGCTCCTTGAAAAAATACGGCAAGAGGTTTTGTCTGTTGATCTACATGTAACTGAATTTGGCTGTAAAATCTGTCATATTTTGCGCCCTACGATGATTTATTCTTCATTAGTGTATTTGTCGAAGGCGGTTACTAGATTCACGGCAATAACGTTTGTTCCGGGTAAGCCATGGCATGTACGAAACACCTTAAGACCACTTAAACGCATTCACTTGAACTGTGAGCAATTTTACTGTTGTGACTGAGCGCTGTTAATTGAGACCCATTGAGAGAGGGAATCACAAGAGGCTAAATACAATCGCTATTCAAGTAGTTGAAAAGGCAACAAACCTTTTTATCGTTTAAACAAAAGATTTCCTTGTCCGTCGTCGTATATACATATTAGGCGTAAACAAAGAAATTAAACGTAGTGTTTTTCTAATGTTAGCAGATATTTTAGTGCTGTTATTTAGATAATAGAGTTGGCTACCATTTGTACATGTCCCATACAGTTACCAGCTAACATTCGTTCCCCACTCGTGGGAAATTTAGTTATCAAAAATAAACATATTTTTCGAAGGTCAGAAAGGCTTCCTAGCTGAACAGTGTGCATCAAGTGCAAACGATCGAGAAGCTCACGATGCCCAAAACGCATGCTCGTTTCATTGGAATCAAGTGTCTGCTTATGTGTGGTGGGGAAATACTTGATTATTGATGAATAAACTCCCGTCCCGTAAAAACACATCAATCTCTTTGATATGCCTGATCATTTTAAAAAAGCAAAAGAGCGAAAAAAAATTGCATTTTTGAGGATGTAACAAACAGTTTGATTCTCAAAAGGCGATAGTTATTATCATCAAATGTTGCGTCAATAACACGTACTGAGAAGTTATCTCTATTAATTTGAAATAAACAGTAACAAATTAATTCAAATTGGAAAAATATATCGATAGATAAGATCTGGGAATGCACCATGAAAACCCTCTTAATCAGTATCATAAGCAAAGCATACTTCCTTAAAGTTTCGGCTCTAGATCACATAAGAAAAAGTTTCTAAGATACCCAGAATTGTTTCTTCATCGAATTTCTTTGGATAGTTTAAATTTTTCTTAAATATTTTGCCCAGTTGAACATAACCTATCGTTCGACGGTTGAAATGAGAACAATGAGTGACTGATTTGCTAAGGTTTAAGATTAGGTGCTTCTCAGATGTGCCGTTAAAAGGAGTCCGAAAGTATCTCGTGCCAGTGGCTGTACGACATGTACACGAACATGTTATATTAAACTTCTGGGCTTACTTCTGAAAAACATGTCTAATACAAATATAGTTTTTAAAAAAGGCTTATTAAAAATATCAAGTGTTTTTGAATGAAACAATTATGTTATTTTAATCAATTAAGCACTTTTTATTCTTATGCAATACAATACCTGCTCAACGTATTTTTGAATTTCTATCTTGATTTGATGTTCTTTGTTTTTTTTTTTAATTTGACAACACGTCATACCTGGGGCAGACACTGCACTCAGTTTGCTTCAAGTTTCCTGTCTGCTGTTGGAAGTTTTCCTGATACCTTTCTATTGCGCAATGCTTACATCAAATGTGAGTAACGTGTCATCAGCCGCTCCCTTGGACAATTGGGAACAATTGGAACAGGAAGCTAGTTTGGGAACCATTCGGGTTGCTTCTGATCAAGATGGATATCTCTACGATCATATCGTCGTAAGCAATTTCGTTATCAGGGTCAACTAATATATTAATCAAATAAGATCATTTTGCATAACAAATCTTTAATTAATGGAATAATTTTTACGTCATGTAATCGAAATTTTATTGGAGAAAATAAGTAGTGGTAAAGGATGGAAAATGATAGTCGGACCGCTAAAATATCAAGGATATTCACTTTCTTTTAAGCATATTTCTTACTAAAGATTCAGTAAGTAGTAAGGTCGACTTCGAAGGAAAACAATAGAATTGCTTTACTAAAAGAAGGTAAGTTGAGCGAAAAAATAGGCTTTGACCATATAAGTCAAAGTGTAATATTTTTGACATGGTAAGCTTTAAACCGGCGCCTGCACAGGCGGCTACTAGTTCCGATGCAAAATGCAAAATTAAATTTTGTCAAATTCCCGTTTCACGGGTGAACATCGATTTCGCACCTTACCCCTTTAGTTATAGTTAATTTTTATTGAAATATTTTTATTTTAACTTATTAAATATTTTTTGAACAAAATAATTTTCAACGTTATTTGACATTTCCTTAATATTTGGAAAAGCAAATTGCTTAAGCGTTATTATTCAACCAATGTTTTCGATTCAAATAACCGATTTTTCTGAGCATAATTTGTATCTTCTTCATTTTTGAAATAATTATTTTATCTTATTTATAGAACAAACGAGAAACAATGGTGCTTCATATAAATAAATTATTTGAAGATAAGAACTTTGAGTCGTGTTTAAGAATTCTCCATTGAATTAAACAGGCTAACAACAAATGCACAAACTTCAGTAAAGATCCTTAGTTTAAATTAGATTGAAGGGTAACAATACGTATTAAGGTGATGCCCAGCCAATCATGCTACCCAAACTCACGGGTCACTAAATTCAGTATAACAATTAATCTCAATTTGGAAGCCCAGGGAGCAGGAAACATTTGAAGTCAATGTTATTAGGGAAATCTTCTCAAGAAAATTTATTTTCAGTCTCTGCGACGCTCATCGTCTTTTGCTAATATTGCAAAAATTGTCGAAAATGAGAAACATGACCAGTTCCAAGGTATCGATTACTACGTAAAAAAAGTGTCAGAAACGCCCAACTTCGCTTACATTCAAAGCAATATGGCCATAAAGATAGCCTGCTCTCATTGGAACTTGGAAGACAAAATTCATATTTCACAAGAACCTCTTTTCTTCGATCTTATCTCCATTCCACTCTCTAAGAATTTCGCCTTCTGTTGCCAGAGAAAACTAAACTCGTTGTAAGTACTGAAATGGGATTATTTACAAGCGTAGTGATTTCCTGTGATCAAGTAGAGGATATTTAAAGGCGGTTTAACGTATATTTCGTTTGGCCGCTAGAAACGCTGTGGTTTTACTTATAGGTGAAAGTATGTAAATAGGGTAGCGCGGACGTTTTCCTTAGCCTAGGGGAAGATAATTCATTTGGCCAAGATTCTGCTTAACAGCCCCCCAGTAGCAATTTTCGCCTGCCCGACGGCGCCGATTTTCGGTTGGGCCGACTGTCTGACGGCGACTATTTCGTGGCCAAAATACAGTCGTTAAACTACTCTTTTGACTGGTACTTTGTCCGCCCGAATTACAGTCCGTGAGACTATTTTTACCGCAAAGAAACTACTTTCCGACTAACAATGGGTAGGTATTATATTGCAATGATACCCGACTCCATTTCGGATTCATACCAGACCCCGTTTTGAAGACACACCCGACACCATAACGGATTTATACCCGACCCCATTTCGCAACCATACCCGACCCCGATTAGGATTAATTCCCGACCAAATAACTTATTCATACCCGACTCCGATTAGGATCAGTGTCTCTTTCAGGCATCTCTCCGGGGGGGCGAATCCCCCTCCTAAAAAGTCTACCACCCCCCCGGAGCTACCCCCTTTTTCTGACGCCACTGCCAGGCGTGCAGGGAGCGCTACGCACGCCACTGGATACAAGCACCCCCGAATGTCTGGGAAACCCCTCCGAAGAAAATTTTCTGAAAGAAACACTGATTAGGATCCTTACCCGACCCCGTTATGGAGTCATACCCAACACCACCTCTTCGGAATATTAAGATGTCTCTAGACGTATAATTCTGCTATGAAACTATAACAACGTATTATATTAATACATCCCGAATATAATCAGTGCAATATTTCTTAAAAATATATTTATTGATAAATAGTTTATAAAATTTATATAACTGTATATTGATCATTAAGATCGGACTAGAATTTTTTTAATACTGTTCAGATTTCCAACATTTCTCCTAGTTTTCACTTCAATAGGAACTTACACTTCAAATTTTCAAATTACTATTTGAACGCTTTCAGAACAAGTGTAAAAGCACTTAAGTAACAAAGAAAAGCATAATTTCACTACTTCGTTTTGAACATTTTAGAAGTTTAAAACATTAACAATCTTTTAATTTCAATGTGTTCTTTTTTACTTGAATTTTAAGTTAAATAAAACAGTTACACTTTTCAAATAGAAAACATTTACTACAAATCCAAGATTCATATAAAATATGAATCAATTAGACTAAACCTTTTCAGTTAGATTTAGCAAAATATTACACAAAAAAAAACGCTAGGAGTATTTTTATAATTCGATTAAATGAATAACGAAACTCGCCCAACTAATATAATTTTTACTCCTTAGAGCCTAGCTTAATAAAATCGTGTATGCCTTAAAGCAGACGAATGAAACCTAAAAGAAGAAAAGTTTAGAAAACTTCTAAAAATTCTTATAAGTGGCTAATTGAGCAACAGGTTGAAAAAACTATAAAAACATTCTGTCTTTAATAACTCAATAAGACGGACAGTTGGAAATATATTCACAACAAGTAAAAATAGTCTATTTGCGATGTGACTATTTCTCCCACACCTGAACGCTGAATATTCAGTCCGTCCCTACGTCGCTGAAATAGTCTTTAAACAATCGTTTAATCAATTCGATACCGAAACCAAGGAGGATAGAAACTTCGAAAGGAAGACGAAGTAGCAGGCATGAACGCACCAGTATCCTTGTAAAAAGTTTAGCGTGTGCTCGGCGGGAAAAATTCGGAAAAATGGCGGCAGCACGTAGCGCAAGGTAGGTAAAATTTATATTAGAAAAGGTTGCCTCAAAAAGGGGGTTTTGGTTTACGCGTCTTCTGATTCTAGGTCTGTTACTCAGTCTGCGCTTCTACATCACTGGTTCGGAAAATGCTAGCTTTCTCAAAGTTACAGGTGACGTCACCTGGTTCGGCCAATATGCATTTTTTCGTACATGAGACCTCCTTGGCGTAGCGGCCGTCATCTTGTCGCCTTTTACACGTCTTACAAGGATGATGGCGCGTTCATTCCCCATTAGAATAAATAAACTGGACCTTGACCAACGGGGTCTCGAAGGAGAAACGGTTTGAAAGAATTATTACATTGCCTCAAAAATTTGTCTGTTGCTGACGTCACTCAGATGAGATCCCATTGATTTTTAATAGGATCTCATCTCAGTGACATCATGATTTTCGTTAGCAACGAAGTAGCCAGCCTTAGCCCTTAGCAACCGCAGCGTATCGAGGCAACATTTTATTACTAAAATTTACTAACCTTGGACCAGTGAACGCCATCTGCTACATTAGAATATTGTGTTTTAACTTTTAACCGTTTTCAATAGGGTGAATTTAAATTGAAGTGTACAAACTTAAAACTTAGTATTTTACAAATTACTAACAAAAATATAAAACACCTCGAATTAACTAACCCCCCTCCGATTTAATATATAAACTACTCCGAGAAATTTTTAAACTGGTAATTTGCCCACTGCCACCGCCTTATTTCCCACGCTGCTAGGTGGCGCAGCGACGCTGTAGTTAAAGTGTCTGTATCAGTCGTCTGTTAAGCCTATGCTTAAGCATTACTATAGTGATTGTTATGAAATAATTATTTTATATTTCGGTCAGTAGACGGCTACAATTCGTAGAATTTACTCTACGCACGGAGAAGCAGAAAATAACATTGTAGACGTTTAAGAATAGAGATAGGCCCTTAGTAAATCTCTTGGCCAGCCTTTAGCTAACTAAATTAAAAATAAGATGTTTTCGACCAAAGTCGACCAACTGTTGGCTGTATAAACCTAATTGAGTCTATTAGAGACCTTTAATGTCGGTAATCATGCCCAAAACAAGTATACCGCCGACAGTTATTTGAACAGTCGGCCAATTGTAATTTTACCGTCTACAAAGAGATCTTTAATGCAATGGAAATTATGTAACTGGCGAAGGCGAGTGTGACTGAAACGTAATACAAACGCAATATCAAAAAATAAGTGCTGTATCCTTGAGTGTGAGTTTGAATCTCATTGGTGCAGATTACATAATTTTTCCATAAATCTGAAACATTTAAAAAGTAATCAATAACAAATAAGGTTATAATTAGTTTTTATTAAACTGTTGGATTTAAGGTAAAAACCTGCGAATTTGCTGGCCTAAAACTTAATATTTCAGACTACAACTTTATAAAATATAAAATGTTTAATAAAAATAATTAATGGCTTTAATGGTAAATGATATCCCGTTAAATACTAGTCTAAACCATTCCATCTTAATTAAAATTAAAAAAACCATGTTTTACGAGTTTCAATAAAAAATATTGGTCACAAAAGCTAGTTTGACAAATATATGAAAGATTGTTTCGAGGAAAGATGCTAATATGAGATATATTACAAAAGGGGATGTACTCAGATATTAAGTCATTTACAACCATTGCATTAAAATGGATGTCGCAGGCTCGATATTACACCATCACTTAAGGAGATGGACCAGGTAGGATGTGTCAAAAGAGCTAGGGTGTCACAAGGTACACTATATATGTGGGTAATGCCAATAAGGAAAAAGCACTTGGTACGATAACACTTACGGCTATGCAATTAGGTACAGTATCACTATGGGTGAGGTCACTAGGTAAGATATCACTTAAGACTTATGCCAATAGTTACGTAATCGCTTATGGACATGAAACGAGGAAGGATAAGAATTAAGTTATAATTTCACTTTGAACAACATCACTAAAGTTGATGTCACTAGTTACGATGAAACTAAGGCAAATGTCAGTAGGAATGATATCACTAAGGAGGATGCCAATAGGTACGATATCGCTTAATAAGATTTTCAAAGTGAAATGTTTCTATCTACGGTGTCACTAGATAAATAATCACTATGGTTGATATAAAAAGAAACGATGTCTTTTAGGCCATTTCCACTAATTCCGATGACTATATAATTAAACTGATGGAGATTCGACCTTGTCATTCTTTAATTTAGGTTGGTGGATATTTTCAGGCGCCCGCAAGCGGCCGTTGTTGTGAGGGGTCTCCGTGATAAAGTATTTTTAGTCATATCTGCTCGGGGGTATCTAAAGTGACTTTTTGGTAAGAGGTAGCCCGAGTTCCTCCACACATATCCTTATCTCACTCTCCTTTCTTTTCGCCGTAGCTGCTTGGGGATGGACCGAGGTCCGTTCATTTCCAAGTATTCCCTCGCGAGCCTGAATTGAGAGTTTCCAATTTTCGCAGTATTGAGAAACTCCGCATTGTATTATTTTTGTGTTTTATTTCAAATATGTCAGCTTTTACAAAAGTAAAGAGTTGATTTATTGGAGACGCTTCTTTTGCGCCTTTGATGTGTTTCGCTTGTGGAACCCCAATTATAATAGTCAGCGTCATGACGTTATGGTTTTCATTGGTTGGGGTCCAGTCAAATATACCGGGGCACAAGTCCCATGAGAAGGAAATGTTTTTTCGTCAAACAAGATTCCTTGAAGCGGAGTAGTAACAAAACCACGGACTCGGGAGAACACGAGACACACTTGTCAGGACGCACTTACGAGACTGTTCAATCTGGCCCCAACGCGTGAAAACCAGTGGCACCGATCCCATGGGGGCGGCGGGGCCGAAGCCCCCATTGGGAAAAATCCATGGGGGCTTTGCCCCCATTGGTAAAACCGCCGATGTTAAAGGCCGTTTACTTTTAAGCATTGGTGACGACGTCAGGCTGACGTCCAACAGCCATCAAACTAGTGGCAATGACTGGTCAAAAAGTAACAGTCGGTCAATACACATTTTTTAGTCGCGATGATTGTACCTTTTGACTAAATAATGACTCCTTTTACTATTTACTTTAACTGAAACCAATAGTTAGATGGCGATATGCTCAGGGCTATTTATTTATGACAAAAAAATTGCTAGGTGGGCTTTTTTTTGAGCATCGTTACAGAAATACGCAAAAAAAACCAGACCGATATAAAATAAAAATAATGACAAAATGACACGGGATTTTGAGAATGCGAAAAAATAAATAAATAAAGGGAGATACGAAAACAAATGAGTTAATTAGGAAATAGAGGTTAAGAATCAAGTAACGCGAGAGGAATTTTTAAAAGGAAAAAAGGCAGAGACGTGGCGGCGAAACGTGTGGCGATTAGGGATAGAAACAATCTCTCGGGGAAGGGAATTCCAGTCATTAATACCACTCTTAAAAAATGTTGTCCAATTTTGGATGAAACAGAATCCAAATGACTGACTCTGTGAGAGCACACATTTCGGTCCAAATTTGGATAAGAAAATTGACGTCCAAATTTGGATGGATATATTAGAGTCCGAATGTGGATCTAGCTATCCAAATTTTCTAGAGTTATCAATCCCTTTGTAGCTTTAAATTTAACCAAAATTGGACGAGTTGTCTTGCATTTTAGGAGGTATTGGTTCAGATTTGGACAAAAAAAAGGTTCAGATTTGAACTCTATTTAATCCCCCATTGGATTGGCAAGAGTCCCCTTTTAAAGGGGCAAGAGTCCCCTTTTGGACGGGCAAGAGTCCCCTTTTAAACGGGCAAGAGTCCCCTTTTAAACGGACAAGAGTCCCCTTTTGGACGGGCAAGAGTCCCCTTTTGGACGGGCAAGAGTCCCCATTTGGACGGGCAAGAGTCCCCATTTGGACGGGCAAGAGTCCCCATTTGGACGGGCAAGAGTCCCCTTTTGGACGGGCAAGAGTCCCTTTTTGGACGGGCAAGAGTCCCCATTTGGACGGGCAAGAGTCCCCTTTTGGACGGGCAAGAGTCCCCTTTTGGACGGGCAAGAGTCCGCTTTTGGACGGCCAAGAGTCCCCATTTGGACGGGCAAGAGTCCCTTTTTGGACGGACAAGAGTCCCCATTTGGACGGGCAAGAGTCCCCATTTGGACGGGCAAGAGTCCCCTTTTGGACGGGCAAGAGTCCCCTTTTGGACGGGCAAGAGTCCGCTTTTGGACGGCCAAGAGTCCCCATTTGGACGGGCAAGAGTCCCCTTTTGGACGGGCAAAATTCCCTTTTTGGACGTTCAAGAGTCAGCTTTTGGACGGGCAAGAGTCCCCATTTGGACGGGCAAGAGTCCGCTTTTGGACGGCCAAGAGTCCCCTTTTGGACGGGCAAGAGTCCCCTTTTGGACGGCCAAGAGTCCGCTTTTGGACGGCCAAGAGTCCCCATTTGGACGGGCAAGAGTCCCCTTTTGGACGGGCAAAATTCCCTTTTTGGACGTTCAAGAGTCAGCTTTTGGACGGGCAAGAGTCCCCATTTGGACGTTCAAGAGTCCCCTTTTGGACGGGCAAGAGTCCGCTTTTGGACGGCCAAGAGTCCCCATTTGGACGGGCAAGAGTCCCCTTTTGGACGGGCAAAATTCCCTTTTTGGACGTTCAAGAGTCAGCTTTTGGACGGGCGAGAGTCCCCTTTTGGACGGGCGAGAGTCCCCTTTTGGACGGGCGAGAGTCCCCTTTTGGACGGGCGAGAGTCCCCTTTTGGACGGGCGAGAGTCCCCATTTGGACGGGCAAGAGTCCCCTTTTGGACGGGCAAGAGTCCCCATTTGGACGGGCAAGAGTCGCCCTTTGGCGTTGTAGGATTCGAATAAAAAACTCTTTGGAATTCCAAAAATTTTAGTGTTTGAAATATATAAATTGTTGAAATAAAACTGCAATAATTTTACAAAAAATAATATTTTTTTTATTTAGACATTTGATTTACAATAGTAATTATGGATGGGGCTACTTTATCTACACTTATTTTAAACCTCGTTTTTTGAAAATATTCTAATGTTCCGCGACGAGTTTTTGGAAGTTCGTTTTGGAAAGCGTAAACACCCGCAAATAGAGCCGCTCGATTATAGAAACTTAATTTTTTTTTTTTTATTTCGACGTCGCCTTTACATGTGGTGAAGTCTTCATTTCCTAAACAGATTTGGAGTGACAGTTTTTGGACTCTAAATAAAAATATATAAATTAATTCGGAAAAATAAATGTTTCTTATATGAGATTATGGTTCTTTAGCCAATCTATTCTTAGTTGCAGCCTCGGAAGAATATAAGTTCTATAGTACTAATAGCGCAATGATATAACTGCTCATTCCCGGTGTGTACGACACGCAATGACGATTTCCGTTTACGTAGCTCTAGACAAATGGAATGTCCCCTTCACAACCTTCACGAAAAAGGGGGAAACTTGAGCCGCCACGAACAAACTTTCTCGCTATGTCCATCATAAACTAAACAGGTTTTTTGGACCTGTCTTTGATGAATATTGTTACAAAATGGAATAATTTTCATTTTTTTTGTCGGTAACATAGTTTTCAGCTTAAAATTAATACTGTGCTGCAACCCATAATTCTTAAGTTTAAGTATAAAAACACTTACCTTAAAGATATAGGTCGTAGTGATTTTTCCAAGTTCCGAAACAAAATTTCGAACAAAGCCACGCGTAGAGGTCGGCGGAACGAATAAATTAACCGGCAAAATTTCGATTAACCATAAAAAGTTGGGTTAATTTTTTTTTATAAACTATTTCTACGAATAAACAACTATTTACCATGCAAAATAATCGGTTTTTTCGTATATTTTTTGAATAATTTGCGGTTATAAAAAAAATAAATAATTGGATAATTTCTTATTCAAACGCCGATCTCTAGCCACGCGGACGCTCGTTTCCAATAAAGTGCTGCTTGAACGCGCTATCTCTCGAATAAGATCAGAGAGAGAGAGTATGTGGTGACCGTCGTCAAAAAACCAACAACGTTTTTTAACGTCATCTGTTTTTTCCCTTTATCGTTGCTGCCCCCTGCCGCTGTTCAAAAACGATCTGGTTTTTGAAATAAAATTATAATGTTTGAAGTTGACACGTTTTTCTATAGGATCCACATTTGGCTTTAAGAGGAAAAACAGGGAGTTCATTTACTCGTATGATCCAAAGTTGGACTATTTTCTACAATTTTTGACAAACATTGGATCCTTTTTTCTAAGAGTGTGGAAAAATGATTTAGACGCTGAGCGGAACGAACTAGGGGCTTGGAGAGTTTGAGACTTCACCGTCAACCACAACACGTTGTTTACGAGAAGAAAGGTAATCCGCAAGCCAAGCAAGCGCATCACCACAAACACCGGCGTCTTGAAGGGCGGAAAGAATAGCGGTGTGGGGGAGGGAGTCGAACGCCTTTCTAAAATCCAAAAGAACTACGTCAACGGCGAAGCCCTGATCAAGCCAACTTGGCCAACGGTTAGAAGCAGACAGGAGGTTAAAGAGACAGGATCGTTTAGGTAGAAAGCCATGTTGGGCATTACTGAAAACTTTTGAGGAAGAGAGGAAGCTAAGCAGCTGTTCAAAAGCCAAGGTTTCAGACAATTTAGGAACCTGGATTTAAACGCAAATGGGACGAAAGTTAGATGGAAGATTGCGGGGACCCTTTTTGTGAATTGGTGTGACATTTGCCTCCTTCCAAGAAGGAGGCAACGAAAAATTCGAGAAGGAGAACGAAAGAAAAAGGTAAAGCGGAAAAACAAGGGAAGGGGCACAATTGCGTAATAAGAGTGGATGAATACCGTCGAAACCCGGAGACTTGTCAAAATTTAGCTTCCCGAAAAGGCGACTAATATCAGCTGGCGTACAGGTAAAATTGTCAAAAGTAGAGAGGGGCAGCGCAAGAAGGAGACGGGACAAAAGGCAGAGGTTGAATATCAGAGGCAAAATACTGATTAAAACATTGGCGGCCTCCAAGGAACAAGTCGTAGAGGAGCCATCAGATTTTTTAATTTCAATTATTTTATGGCGAGAAATGCGAAATCGATTGACGTGAGAACAGAAACCTTTAAGGTTGACCTTTACAAGACTGGAAACAGCTGCCTCAGATTTTCTCCTCAAATTACGCGAGTGATTAGTGCGGCCGTTGTGAGCCTTACGATAAGAGGCAACATTTCCAGAGATAACTGACTGGGAAGCGTGTCGTTTATTACATTGATTTAGGCGACACCAGGCCATAGATTTAGCTTTTCCGCTTAAGGCAGAGCGGCGGTTAGAGTTACTTTTACGATGCTTCGGCTTACTAAATGGGATAAAGGACGAAATCCCGGCAGTTAAGAGGTACGAAAGGCAACCCAAGAGTCAGCGAGGGAATCACGGGAAAGCGTCAAAGACCAATCAATACGCGAAAGAAACTCATTAAAAGCGTCATAGTTCCCTTTGTAGAAATTAGGTTTAAAAATAGGTCTTAAAATGGGAGCCATACAAAGCAAAGTTGAAGAAAATAATACCGTGATCACTAGTACCCAAAGGAGAAAAAAGGGAAATGTTCGAAACCAGACCGGGGTCAGAGGGAAAAAATAAATCAATAATATTGTCGCGACACAGTGCACCGGCAGATCTAGTTGGGAAATTAACAAACTGGGAGAGGGAGGAATCAGTTATACAATCAAGAAAGAGTTTCGTTTGGGCACAGGCACCTACACGCGGAATATTATTAAGCCAGTCTATAGAGGGATAATTAAAGTCTCCTAAGAGCAAGAAACTATAACGCTTCGCGGCACAATGAGAACAAAGAGCAGAGATTAAAGAAATAACATACGCGTGGTTGTGATAATGAACATTATTTGGCCTACGATATCTTTAATATTTAAAACACTAGCCTTATAAATCAAGTAGGAAGTCAGAATTTCTAATTAATTCGGCGCAACGTGTCTGCCATACGTTTTCAATACGTTTCAACTTCTATCAAAGGTTTTTGAGGAAGGTGAGCTGTTTAGTTAATACGGAAGCGGCGCCAAGAAGACAATCAATTTCGGCTGTCGAGTAGGTGAGATTATAAAAAAATCATAGCGTGATTTTAAACTCGATAAATTTTGTTAAGCGTTAGGTGGCGCTTTACACGTAGTACACCCGTAATAAGGGCAAGGTTTATATAACTTGATACGGGGTTGTCTGGTAGTTATCGCTCCTGTATATTTTAGGCGAATAACTCTCCGCGTAAGGTATCTATTTCTTTAATATGTCTATTTTAGCGCAAGACAGTGTTGCCAGCAGCCTCATTCCAAGTTTATTAGAAAAAAAAGCGATCGGCGCCACTGGTGAAAATCAAACTCGGCTTCTTGGCTAGCGAAACTATTTCCGAGTCGCAAACACCGCTATGGTGTTACGAGTGCCCACCTTGAATGGTTGACCACGATCACGAAACCCGCCGTTCTAACTAAAAATGTCCGTTTCGCAGTGTGTGCTAGGGAAGCATCCTGCTAGGGACCAGCTGGACTCCTGGGTAGTATTTTAAATAGTTGTATTTTAAATACTTTTTCAGTATTTTGTATTTTATTTTACATACTTTAAAGAAATTTATTTAGTATTTTATTTTAAATACATTTTTCTTGTATTTTGAACAAAATACTTTATCCACCATATAGTCTCCATACAATTAAACTATCCGCGACAAAACATCATCAAGCCGCGAGCGGAAGAAATACTTCATAATTTATATTCGCCCACAAAGTCGTGAAAAATTCCGCATATCAGCCGGGGTTGCGTTGGAGTAACGAGGACTCTTAGAGTCCTCGGTACTTCAACGCCACTAGACTAGTCTTACGAGAAAATCTGCCTTTTAGATCACGCGTAAAAGCGTTATATTCTCGATCTGTCGGACAGTCTGGCATTTTTTCCGCTTTCAAGAAATTACAGTATTTTGAGTATTTAGTATTTTAAATTACTAAAATAAAGTATTTTATTTTAAATACTTTAGGCCATGAGTATTTAGTATTTTATATAAATACCGAAATTGAAGTATTTTACCCAACACTGCTCCTGACCATATAGATCAGTATTAAGTGTAACTTTGCTAATTTTGGCCATTAACTTACTGGCATTTTGCCGTAAAGAGAATTATATCCGTTTAAATTCAACAGGTTGTTCTCCCCGTGATGTTCATTGAGTTGACCTGGAGTGGTCGTATTGCAAATTATATAGTCTTTTGAAAAACGTTACCTGTAAAATGGGTTTTATTACCAAGAGATATTCAGTTAATGCGTTAATTTCCATACCAGATTGACTGAGATAAATCATATCAACTCGATCAGGAATCAAACCTACACCTTTTTTGTTACCGGTCCAATACCATTACCTTTGGACTACCGAGGGCACGAGCGAACAGACCTCGGACATTATTATTATTATTATTTATTATTGACTCTATTAGGTTCACTTGAAGGGTTATATTCTATCCCGTTGTTGATCGTTTTTATAGATGACTTGGAAATGCTTCATATATATTCATATGATGTGTGTAAGACAAAAAAATGTCTTTAGTATCCTATACAATATCTGTTCCTTCTTGGCGTAGTAAAAGACCCCCGGTTAGCTATATAATTCCCTGGTTCAGCGTAAATGAGTTTTCCATACGATTAAAATAAATCTTGTTTTGCAGCATAAGCCACGTTTTATCTGCTGGATTATTTAAAAAAGACATCAAGAAAAATTTAAGAGTTCCTGATATTCAAAAGGAACAATATATTTTACAAGAAGACATAAATACATTGTTACGTTCTTTGTTTATATCCTTTAGCGTAATATTTCTATTGTTTTTGTCGAATTTTCTACAAAATGATAAACAACGAAATTTTGTGGCGCATGGTTTTAGAAGTAAAGTTAACACTCTTAAAAATTTTCTGTACAATCTGTAAGTTATAAATAAATGTTAAAAAGAAAAACTATTTGTGAATCCCGTGAACATTAATTAACATATTAAAAAATAGAAAATAATAATGTTTCAGCCTTATGTAAATTAAATATTTTTACCTATATCTGGTTTCGGTTATTTGTATATCAGATAGCTTGGGAGTAAAATGCATTTGCCTATATATGGAACAAAACCGAGGGGTTGATCACTTGCCGTAATCGGTGTACAAGCCTGTAGCTTTGACTGTACTAAAATGATTACCTAACTGATTACAGAATTTGCACTACCAAAGGCTGTACTCATTTTTGTACTAGTGTAATCGGATTTTATGAAGTGGTTAGCCCCTCGAACAAAACTAACAAATAATAATTTATCTGGCCTGAAACACACATCTCTCTGCACGTGTTCTAAGCTTCTGTAACAACTTTTCCATAGGCCCACTAGCGTAGTTTTTGGAGACCATGTCTCTCTTTTGGTTCCCGACTTTTTTGGTTTCGTTGTCCAACACTTCTTTGTCTTTTTCTTTTCCGTCCTCCGTATAAATATCAAAGAGTTGGAGGATTAGTTATAACAAAATCCCCCCCAAAATTAGAGGGGACCCAATCAAGTTAGGGACGCTGCATCCTGGGTCTTCTTGACCCCACCCTTGACGAGGTGTCCCATTTTGCATGAGATTCACCAAAAGAACTCTCGCACAACGATTTATTTTCCATTGTCACTCAACTTTTGGAATATTGCTATTTCTAAGAAACGTAGAGATACGCCTTTATAACCCTGGCATCACAACTATTTGTCAGGTTTATACCCGACCGGCATCCCGAGTAACTAAACAAAAAATATATACGTGGTTAAATTAGGCCATGCACACAAAAAAAAGATAAGAATAAGAAATAGTTCGGTACAATTTAACTCAAAAGTTAAAAAGTAACGATTTTCTGAAGCTTGCAAAATCATACACTACTCATGTAGCACAAAGCAGTCGGCCCGAACGCTACGATTTTGGTAGGGACGACTAGTCGGGACTAAGTCGGGGGTGGTGTCTATACACTACTAGGCGATTAGTCGGGATGCCCTACCCGCGCCATGGTTGGCCCGACTAATAAAAGTAACACAAACTGGCCGACAGCATATTGACCTCTTTTCCGACTTATTATTTGTGGGTTGATCAGCTGGTAGTTATTTAGTCGGCCCTACTGTTGGCCTTTTCTAAATATACAAATTAACCGCCAGTAGATCTTTAGTTGTCCGACATCTAAATGTTTCTTTTCCCACCTAAAAATTCGATATTGGTCTACAGTATTATCTGATAGGTCATTTTATTGCCGAGCCTTCAGTATGATGGATACCACCCAAAATTGTCGGGATGTTCTATCCAAGAAAAGGTTGGCAAATTATCTCCCCTAAGAAACTGCAAACAATTTCAATTTAATTATAAAATTTATTTATTGATTTTTATGAAAATTAATTTATTGCAAAACTAATTACTTAATAAGAGTATTTTATCACATAAAATAATATTCTTCTGAACTTTTATTTAGCTTAAGTCAAATATAATTTTTTAATGAAAGTTTGGTTTAGATGCAAAGGTATAAGTTTAAGTTAATAGATTGTACAATTCACAATATAACAAAAATTATCAAAAACTTAAGAGACTTCCAGTTGGTTATTTCTAGGAGCTAAATCGTTACCTGTGTATAAAAAAATGGTAGCATATGTCTTAAAAACTTTTAAAAATCAGGAATATACAGAAAAATTAATACAAACCTTTTTTTAACAATTTCGTTAAAAACATTCAAATCAATTAAAGAAAACCGTAAAAAATTTAAAATTCTTAAGAATAATAATATTTTGATATTACAGGACAGATCACCCACTTTTAAAATAAAATTGAAACTTTCAGTCGAAACACCATCTTATAACGATTACACGTTAACTGTCTTTCGCCGGCTCTTTAGCTTATTACTAACATCAACTGAACTATATCCAGCTAAAAATATTACTTAAAAATATTTTGAATCAATATTTGGTAGATAAATGTAGGAAATCTGAGTACACACCTGAATAATTATGATTAATTCGCTTAACTATATTACAAAGCTTTGGTAAATGATTATTTGATAAAGCAAAGACTTAAATTTACTAGTCACGGACACGTTTAATCGTTTACGATTGTCTTGTTTTCAAACAAATAATAGCTCTTTAAAGAAGATAATAACTCAATGTTATCTTTCAACTTCTTAAATTTTTAAAATTATCTAAATTATCAATACAAGTATTTACACCATAGAGACAGGGCCGGCTCAAGAAATTTTTTTCACCCGGGCAAGGGGGATTTTTGGCGCCCCTCTCATTTTGAGGCTAAATTAAACTGCCCCCCCCCCGTAAAAACATTACCGTGTCCATGTTATAAATTTACCTTTTTCATAACAATAAATAATCTCTTTCTAAATACTTTGTGTAAACATATTTAATACCTTCTTTATGGTACATGGTCATTTTACATGGAGTTTGAAACACTAGGTAAGGTGGCAAGACTAGTATACCTTAAGTACTTTACTTATAATGTCCATGCTGAATAGGATTATCGTTAATATATAGGTTGTCCTAATTTGATCGGCCCAGGCGTTTATAAGAAAGAACCCTTTTCTTTTGGAATTTTCAGAAAAATCGTTAAATTTTTCACCGTTTTGAAATTTTTATTTTTTGAACGATAATTATAATTATTATTGAGAGGGGGCGGGGAGGCATGAATGCCCAACCATGCACTTCGACCCTAGGTCCATTGTTCTCCCCTGACCTATGACTTAGAAAAGTCCTATCTCCGACACAAACCTTAAGATACTTTTGGCTGGCATATTAAAGAAGTCGTTAGTTTCCAATTGATGCATCCCAAGATGCTCTAGCCTTTGAGCCGCATAAAAATCGCAGCTACAGAGAACGTGAGAGGCACTCTCCTCCTCGGCCTTGCAGGCCCTACATAGTGGGTCATCGCTGATACCAATAAGATTTAAATGTCTGTTGAGCTGGCAGTGACCTGTAAGCAGGCCAGTAACCCACCTTATACTAGATTTTGAGAGCGAAAGCAGTTCTTTCGCCCTTTGCCTAGAGGGGCCAGGAATAAACTCCTTAGCCTGTCTTTGGCCATCCATCTCGAGCCAGAGCTCAAGTTGATGGTTAGTCATGTACTTGGAAACCAGGCTGCGTATCAAGCCACGGGGGATAGGGACAGCAGGTTCTGGCCCACAGAACCCAGCCGTCGCACCCTCCCTGGCCAAGATGTCAGCCTTTTCATTCCCATGATACACCTTATGTCCTGGGACCCAATAAAGTGGAACCTTATTAAGCGTACCGAGATTGAAAAGGAGATCCAAGCAGCTAAGAACCAGTCTGGAAGAAACACTAGACTGGTTTAGAGCTTTTAAAGCAGCCTGGCTATCCGAACAAATTTCGATAACTTTCCCGCGATAGTTCTTCTTAAGACAGAAGTCAACACAGAAGCAGATAGCAGAAATCTCTGCCTTAAAGACACTTGCATAAATCCCAAGGCTCTCGTAGAAGCCGTATTTGGTCGTTAGGCAGTTCATCCCTGCGCCCGCACCTAAATGGGTTTTAGACCCATCGGTGAAATAGACAACTTCCCCTCTGGTACCGAGGGTAACATTTGACCATTCTGTGCGGCTAGGGAAGTTCACGCCGAAAGGCTTACTAAAACGAAGTTTAGCAGCCATGTTGTCAGAACCCATTGAAAGAACAGGTAACCGACTGGAAATATCCCTAAAAAGCGTAGTGTGGCTCTTTTCCCAACTATTGGCCATCCACCACCCGTTTTGGTTTAGCCTATAGGCACCAAAAGTAGCAGCTTCCTCTATAAACAAATGTAGAGGAAGAATATTCAGTAGAATTTCTAGAGAAGCAGTTGAGGCTGTTCTCATAGCTCCTGTTTTGCCAACGCAAGCTAGCCTTTGAAGAGTGCGCAGTTCTGACTGCACCGTTTTAAGAGTAACCCTTGGCCACCAGACTACAGCTGCATAGGACAGTATAGTATTGAACGATAGGTGGTAGACGAAAATTTTCAATCAACAAGTTGTAGAGCGTACTCGAACACCATAACCTATCTAATTTGAAATGATCATATGTTGGTAAAGATAAAAATAGGGACTGCTTTTTAAGCCAAATCATTTTAAATCTTTTTTTAGAAAAAATACAATTTACATAGTAGACCAATTCCAGAATTCACGCGTCTTATTTGGGGCAAGAATGTTGCAAGAAGTCTAATTTATGCCAACTGAATTTCCCACGTGTTTTTTATTTTAAAGAGACAGCTTCGTTTTAAAATTATTCTCTGAACGTACTCCAGTAAAATAAAAAATGCCTCGTTATACCTGTCAACGAAATGTACTTGAATTGAGTCGATTATTTCAAATGTTGTATCCTGACAGTGTGTCAGAATTTATAGCCCGGTGTACCTACACCTCCGACTTCGGTCAGGTTTGGATTGGGTAGCCTGCTGTGGGGTGGCGGGCCTCCATATGAGGGCACGGTGGTCCTGTTTCCTGGCCTTTTGGAGCACACCGGGATCTACTGTGCCAGCTGTGCCGGGTTATGTGGACTGCTGTGTTCCCGTCGTTCCCCTTTAGGAGCTCTCTCCAAAGGGTATGACCTACGTAGGTAGGTTGTCAGCTGGAGTTGTTGCTATAGCATACACTCTTAATCCCACCACTGTGTGCGAAGTGAGAATTGGTCAACCCATTGCCGCACCTTTAGCTGGGTTGAGTGGTTTGCATCAAAGGTGCGACCATCATTAGTAGGGTACTACTACCCATGCTGGATTTGTCACCTGTCCGGGCTTTGGGACGCTGGCGTAGGGCACTATGATGATAGGCCTCTGGAGGTATGGCCCCCGTTACTAGGTACAACGGGCTAAAAATTCTGGCACACTTCTATTCTTGTAGTATCGCCCAACCACTTTTTCTTCTTATTATTATTATATACCCTGGTTTATAATGTTAATACCAGAAAAATGCTTCATCCGTCAGAATTGCAAAATAAATTAGTAGCAAAAAAACGTTCATCGACGATGTTGGACATTTTGGTTGGGAAAACGATTTGTATTTCTAATTAGCTAAAGATTTTTCAAATTATGTTACGCTTTCATTAAAAAATTTATAAACAAATCCAATTCTTGGTAAACCAAAAAGGCGCACAACTCAATTTCGGCGCCCCTGTCGAACCGGTGCCCCGGGCAATTGCCCGGGTTGCCCGGCCCTTGAGCCGCCCCTGCATAGAGATATAAATTTAACACGGTCGAATAAAGTAAAACTTAAACTTTTGGCCACGACATGCAGCGAGCAGATACCGGCTTTCCCCTTCTCTCTCAGAGTCCTGATTTCTGAATATCACGTGGTACGCACGGAAAGATATTTGTATGGTAGAAGGCCCACGAACTTTAGTTCCCCCGTTTGAAATAGACGCTACCAACAGGTGGCAGGTCAAAACTGTTATAACTCGTAAATTAAAATATGATGAATATCAATCAAATTAATCACATTTATTTATTATTTTAACTTATTTGAATAGATTGTTGTAATAAATTTTCCTTTTTAAATATAGATGTCACTTAAATGAAAGAATCTGGCGCTATTTTAAAATAAGGATATAATAAATGTCTGACCTGTCGGTAAAGCCAACTATATAAACGTGTCTAGTTATATGGGTGGCAAATTGTCGTTGACACTTACCCAAATAGCATATCCTCTATCTCATTTTAGCCACTCTCATTCTAGTCAGAATCTAATTTCAGAGTCGGTAAAACCGTCAATAAATTGAGTCGACAATTACCTAAGGTACATTTATTTTACGTCGGCAGATAGTTGTTTAACCCGACATTTCGAATATCAAAGTAAGGGTCGTTATTGACGACTGTAAAATGGCAAACCGAAACAGTGTTGGTAAACAGGCGGCACATACAACACATATAAAACGGAAAGGTCGGTTAAAACGACCACAAGATCAGTCGTACATTAGTTAGCCGTATGTCAGTTATTTTCACCGACCTAAGACCGATTCACTTGAGGTCGGTCAATTGTTGGTTGAGCCGACCTATCGTACTATCAAATTTAGGGTTACAAATGCCGACTTTAAAATGGTTATCTTAATCAGCGTTGGTAAATAGTCGGCACCTAAGTATACATTGAACTGGGAGTGTTGCAATGGCCGTCTGCTTAGTGCCCACTTTAACCGCCGATGGCAAAAAGTCAAAACATTGGACTGTAGACGGTTTCAGTCGGCAAAACCGACCCGACCTTTAACCGACTCTCAGTCTCTTAACCGACTACTAACCGACCGCGCTGTGCTACATATAGTTAATGAATCTTTTAAAAATACGAAAACTATTCTAGAAACGTGTGTGGAAGTTTTACGATTAGGGTGATTGCGTGTTTTAAAGCAAAGAACTAATACGAGAAGAGGTACTATTTTGTTTTGACAACTGGTTTTAGTTTCTGTTTGACTCTAGTGAAATAGGCATTGTTGTATTTTTCTTCGAAACGGGGTGGCAATCTAGGAATAAATTGCAAATAAAAGAGCAGTCTTGAAAACTCCTTTGGAAAAGCGCAATCTTTTACAAAGTCGGAGATGTAACGACCGGTTTGTTAATTTTTTTTCTAACATCACATTAAATATTATAGTCTAATGCTAAAATTGTTGAATCTTTAAAACGTCAAATTTTATTTTATTACTAAATTTCATTCACTATTTTTACAAAAATTAAAATTTTAGTTACAATGTTCACTACATTCTTTAAAAATAATTTTATTTTATTTCTTTCACCCAACGCGTATATTGTTTTAATTTTACGTACTCTGTCCGCTATCGCCGCCGGTGCTTACACGATTTCGCGCGGTACATTAGAGGTACAAAGACACATGATAAGTCAAACGATGGGAAATATCATGCACTCGTCGGCCTTTTTAACTTCGGTCAGGTCGGTGCACCGGTAGTGGGGCATTTGAGCATTTCAGTGGTTTTCTGGTGATTTTCGAATTTAAATATACTTAATTTTTACATTAATACCGACTTGATTGAATATTATTTTTAAGTTAGTACTGATTGTTTGTGAACTACTTTTTCGGCTTCAAACAGATATTTTAATTTTTAGAGAGATTTCTGACTTATTCGCGGGATCCCGCAACCCGCGTACGCACAATTGTGATATATTTGTTTTTCGTACCAATTGATTCGACTTGATGAAGAATTATCAGGTAATTTTAAAATTTCGCATTGTCTAAAAATTAATTTAAAATACGGTGCTTCCAAAACTAGGTAATTCTTAAAATTCGGTGTGTCTAAAATTTTAATTAATTTACCATGTTTGTGTTACGCTACCTTTTTTTAAAAATCAGGTAACTTGAAAAATTCAGTTTTTCTCAAAATTAATATAAATTACGGTTGACGTGTTTCGCTAAATTATTTCTAATTCCCGGTAACTCAAAAACTTCAATTTCGATAAAATAACTCTTGGGTGTATTACGTACACGATGATTGAAAATTTGTTCCGATTTCAAATTCATATTTTAAAAATATTGTAATGTATTTATATGTAGCTTGTTTCATTTAGCTTTCGATATTTCTGCCGCGTGCTTAACATTTGAAAACTTGCAAATTTCGTTTACATATCGACCTAATGAAGAGAAAGTGGTTGAGCTTGCGCAATCTTACGTGTACAGTGAAAGCGTAGACGGCGTTACGATTGTCTACGTTTATTTTATCATTTGACCAATTGAAACCACGATAAAGTCATTCGTTTCGATTGTTGTGTACCTTTTTACATACAACTAAGTCAACGCCGCCGTGCTTGTAATAAATCTTCAACCGTTAGTATTAAAACGGTAGCCGGACAATTATAGCTGAATATTATTGTCGGCAATCAGGGCCCTTGAAGTTTATCATGTGCCTACTTTAGTGTGAGTTTTTAAGATATTTGGCAATTTCAACTAGAACCATTGGCGTTCGGGGCATAACTCTTCAAACGTTACGGTTAAAATAGCAAATGACAACCCAATAGTGAAAGCATTACCAAATTTCCATAGCTCAATATTGATATTTGGGTCGATACTTTGGCTGTGCCCATATTTGTGATTTCATGGTACTCTACTAAGCTCCTCAACCGAAAATGTAGAAAGGTAGTTGATTCATCAATTAATATAAAAGCTCCTCCTACCGATTTCAATAACTTAGGAGATTAAGTAATAAAACAATCGTTGAGGGTAAACAGGGCCACAGAGTCAATAGTTAAGTTTAAATTGTGTCAGTCAAATCCGATTGACTTATTTTCACAGAGCTTTGGGCTTTCAAGTAAAAATGTTGGTTTTACTAAGGCCAAGCCAAGTGCTTTAGAAGTTAGAGAAAGGTGTGACCTTCTGGTGCTTGAGATTATCAGTCTGATATCTCAATAAAAACACGGCAACAGCCAGATTCTCTCTGCTCCCCCTTTGTTCTCCCAATCCCTAGACTTCCTCCCTCCCCCCGATCACCAGAATTTCCAATCACCAGATTATCTATGTTTTCCCCATTCTCCAGAATTGGATTTGCCCTAGCAGCCTTTTTTAGGATGGATTTCTCCGGTTTCCCCTCAAACCCCATAGTTTCTAATCTCTAGAATATGAGCAATAAGAACAAGTTATTTGACATTAAATTTGTATATATTAGTATTTTTGTTTACATGTTAGTAGGTACTATCAGATATTCCATAAGATGGTTATCTTGTACATTACACAATAAAAACAAATCACAGTAGCGAAGTTTATTATCTACGAGTAAATTGGTAAAATCTTGTAGTACTTACGAGGGTGATTTAAAACAGCCAAAATATGATTTTACTTTACGGTACAAGTTAAATTGATCAGGGTACAAAAATAAACCCTTATAAGTTTTTTGAAGGTTTTTAACATTAGCTAAGTACATGCTTTCGATTAAATTTTTTGCTCGTTTACAAGTTCTCTTTGTAACCGAATAAAATTAAGTTTAGTTTGGTCCTCACTGATTTCGCGAGCTCGCAGATCCAGAACATGGCCATAGTCTGAGTTCAATTTTATTTGGTTTGACGTGGCGACGATGGATTCTTTGTTGCCGTGGTAGACGATGATGTTCGGTGTTAGAGACGATGCTCCGGTTTGCGTTGCGGCGAAAGGTTCTTCCCAAAGAGAGATTAGATTACTGAAAGCCGCAGAGTTCAAGAACAGAATATTTTCGTTCGTTTTTTTTTGAAGAAAAGAACTTGTAACTTGGATCCGTCGAAACCGAAAGAAATGTACACTGATCCTCCTAACGATATTTTTATGTTGATACGTCTTTTTTAGGCCTTGCGTTTGGATACGGTATAAACCTCGGCTAAAGAAAAAAATTTAAACGTTTGTCTATTGAAACAGAGTTAATTTTGTACTAAATAGATTTAAGAATATAACGTTTTTCCATTTTTACGGTAGAGGATGGGAGCAAAGCTAACGCACTTTTTCAGTTCAGTGTCTCGGAAAGCAATGACGCCAGGGTAAATAATAAGCTAGTTTCTTGACACTCGAGATTAAAATCACTTGATATTAATATCGAAACTGCAACTAAAGATTGATTCCCATTTTTTGACGACTACACTAACGTCATTTCTCAAAATTAATATCTTATGTGGACCCCATTGTTTGACGTCATATAAATAACCCACTTTAATATTTAAAGTGGAAAAAACCAATTGTTTGACGTCATATTATTTTCCCCCAGTTTAATATTTAAAGTGGAAAAACCCATTGTTTGTCTTCATATAATTTTCCCACAGTTTAATATCTAAAGTGGAAAAACCGATTGTTTGACGTCATATTATTTTCCCCCAGTTTAATATCTAAAGTGGAAAAACCCATTGTTTGACGTCATATTATTTTCCCACAGTTTAATATCTCAAGTGTAAAAACCCAGTGGAGAGAGGAAAACTTCTCTCAAGAGCTTGTGATGCAAACATATCCCAGAAAACAAAGCAGTGAAAAGAATATTACATTAAATTAAATAGTTATCTAATTATACCATTTTGTTCAAAGAGAGAGTGAAAAAAGTTACAGTTTTGTGGTAGAAACATTTTCAAAATAACAAAACAGGACTGTGAAATCCGAGGGGCAGCACCCCCTCAGTTTTCCAGTTAGAGTTACTAATAGGTAATTTGTTTTGCCAAAAAAAAGGGTAAGTCTTGTTTAAAGAAAACGTATGTTTCAAAAACCATTGCATAGAGTTCGAAAATTTTAAAAGCAAGAAAATTAATTTCCCTTTGAATATCCCGCCGAACCCTCTTCAAGGTTTTCTAACGTCGACATACATAACTTCCCATTTTACATATAGTAGACAATTAGGCTGTGTCCGTGATACTGTTGGAAATAGAAAACAAAAACTAATGTAGAAATCTTCGCGGATTAAAAATGCGATAACATCCTTCAGAATACTATTATTCTAAAGCCGTCTAAAGTGCAGATACCGTGAATAATGAATATAAATCTATTTAAGCGTTAAGTTAGTAATACTATAGTAAATAATATAAAATGTACGAACAGTTTGATATTGATATATTAAGAAAACTAACATGTAATCTAAGGAACTGAGAAAGCTAGATTTCAGCATAATTCTACATTATTACATTTTGGGATAACACAGGATACGAAACAAGAGAAAAATGGTTTAGACAAAAGTAGACGAAATAATATTTTTACATTAAAGCTTTTCAACCGCAGATACACGTGGTAGGCCACACATACTTGCCTACACCGGGGCCCCAAACTGATCGGGGGCCCTGGCTTGCTAGCCCATGCCCTAAGAAAGCCTTGACTGCCAGATAGAAGCAGGCGAATAATTTATATTTATTGCAATTTTAGATCAGTCTTTATAATATGTTGTTGGATATTTGTAATATATTTTACGTATGTATTTAAAGTAACAAAACGTAAATTTTAATTGTGTTACAAGTATATTTGGTAATATTGTATTACTCGGTTTACACCCCTTCTTTTAAATTAGCGTTTGAAAATGAGATTGACCCAGGAAAGTTCAAAGTTTTGTCCAGAACTTTCGAACAACAGTGACACACTTCTAGATGATAAATTAAATTATTACATTGACCAAAGTAGGGTTTTTTTTTGGAAATTGAGTATAATACTAGGGCTTAAGCTGATTTTTTTTACTAAATTCATTCTAACGCCTTAAATCACTAAATGACTTATTAGTAAAATATATTAAATCAGTTGTGTTGGAATAGAAATATTTTACCATGTCTAAAAAAACTCCGAGTGTACTTGATTGGATAAATAAGTCTAAATTAAATTCAAGTCAGAGTTATTCTAAAGAAAATATCGAGACCCGCGATTCCTGCCCATCAAATGAAGCAATTGGAATTGAACTATCACAGGCTCCAGGAGCCATCCAATTTTGAACTGACAATGTTGATTCTGGCACTTTGGAAAATACAAGTACAACGCCTGCATTAGAAGACACATTGGCTCAACCTTCGACCAGCTTAGTACATCAAAGTGTCACCCTAAAGTGCATTCCCGATGAAAGATTTTCATATCCTAAGAATAGTTCGATTAGGTCATGCCATAGTAGCTGGTTTAAAACTTTTGAATGGCTTCATTATGAAAACAGTCGCGATGCAGTGATCTGTTTCGGGTGATACTAAAAAGAATCTTAGAATCTTTAGAATCACTAGAATTTTAGAATCTTAGAATCCTTAGAATACAGTATGTTTGCTACTAACATAGTTAAGAGAGTACTATTTGACAAAATATACACTTTCACATATCAAAGATAATAACATAACTTTACACACGTCACTCGAAACGCTTAAAATAAGACCAATTATCTAATATTTTATATATTTCAATCTTTGATTTTTGGATATAGAATCCTATACAATGAACAAGATATTTTAATTAAACCAAAAAATCCTCCAGAATCCAGTATAAAAATTTTTCACCCGCAAAGTAATCTCGATATTTTATTTAATTATAAATGTTTTTTTCTAGAATCCTCTGTAAAACCTAATTCCCTGTAGAGTAAACTTGATATTTTATTTAACTCTTAATCTTTTTCATCTAGAATCCACTATAATAACAAAGTATCTGTAAAGTAAAGATGATATTTTATATTTTTGTAAAAAATTTTCATCTAGAATCCACTGTAATAACCTACTATATATACAGCAAACTTAATATTTTATTAAATTCTAAATAATTTGTATCTAGAATCCAATATAATAAGCTATTCCCTGTACAGTAAACTTAATATTTTATTTAATTCTAAATAAATTTCATCTAGAATCCACTGTAATAACCTACTATATGTACAGCAAACTTAATATTTTATTTAATTCTAAATAATTTACATCTAGAATCCACTAGAATAACCTATTCCCTGTACAGTAAACTTAATATTTTATTTAATTCTAAATAAATTTCATCTAGAATCCACTGTAATAACTTACTATATGTACAGAAAACTTAATATTTTATTTTATTCTAAATAATTTGCATCTAGAATAAACTAGAATAACCTATTCCCTGTGCAATAAACTTAATATTTTATTTAATTCTAAATAAATTTTATCTAGAATCCACTGTAATAACCTATTCCCTGTACAGTAAACTTAATATTTTATTTAATACTAAATAAATTTCATCTCTAATCCACTGTAATAAAAGACTATATGTACAGGAAACTTAATATTTAATTTTATTCTAAATAATTTTCATCTAGAATCCACTAGAATAACCTATTCCCTGTACACTAAACTTAATATTTTATTTAATTCTGAATAAATTTCATCTAGAATCCACTATAATAACCTATTCCCTGTACAGTAAACTTAATATTTTATTTAATTCTGAATAAATTTCATCTAGAATCCACTAGAATAACCTATTCCCTGTACAGTAAACTTAATATTTTATTTTATTCTAAATAAATTTGCGTCTAGAATCCACTGTAATAACCTACTATATGTACAGGAAACTTAATATTTTATTTAATTCTATATAAGTTTCATCTAGAATCTACTAGAATAACCTATTCCCAGTACAGTTAACTAAATATTTTATTTAATTCTAAATAATTTGCATCTAGAATCCACTAGATGAACCTATTCCCTGTACAGTAAACTTAATATTTTATTTAATTCTAAATAATTTGCACCTAGAATCCACTAGAATAACCTATTCCCTGTACAGTAAACTTAATATTTTATTTAATTCTAAATAAATTTCATCTAAAATCCACTAGAATAACCTATTCCCTGTACAGTAAACTTAATATTTTATTTAATTCTAAATAAATTTCATCTAGAATCCACTGTAACAACCTACTATATGTACAGCAAACTTAGTTTTTATTTAATTCTAAATAATTTGCATCTAGAATCCACTAGAATAACCTATTCCCTGTACAGTAAACTTAATATTTTATTTAATTCTAAATAAATTTCATCTAGAATCCACTGTAACAACCTACTATATGTACAGCAAACTTAGTATTTTATTTAATTCTAAATAATTTGCATCTAGAATCCACTAGAATAACATATTCCCTGTACAGTAAACTTAATATTTTGTTTAATTCTAAATAAATTTCATCTAGAATCCACTTGAATAACCTATTCCCTGTACAGTAAACTTAATATTTTATATCTAGAATCCACTAGATTAACCTATTCCCTGTACAATAAACTTAATATTTTATTTAATTCTAAATAATTTGCACCTAGAATCCACTAGAATAACCTATTACTTGTACAGTAAACTTAATATTTTATTTTATTCTTAATATATTTGCGTCTAGAATCCACTGTAATAACCTACTATATGTACAGCAAACTTAATATTTTATTTAATTCTAAATTATTTGCATCTAGAATCCACTAGAATAACCTAATCCCTGTACAGTAAACTTAATATTTTATTTTATTCTAAATAAATTTCATCTAGAATCCACTGTAATAACCTGCTATATGTACAGGAAACTTAGTATTTTATTTAATTCTAAATAATTTGCATCTAGAATCCACTTGAATAACCTATTCCCTGTACAGTAAACTTAATATTTTATTTAATTCTAAATAATTTGCATCTAGAATCCACTAGAATAACCTATTCCCTGTACAGTAAACTTAATATTTTATTTAATTCTAAATAAATTTCCTCTAGAATCCACTGTAACAACCTACTATATGTACAGCAAACTTAGTATTTTATTTAATTCTAAATAATTTGCATCTAGAATCCACTAGAATAACCTATTCCCTGTACAGTAAACTTAATATTTTGTTTAATTCTAAATAAATTTCATCTAGAATCCACTAGAATAACCTATTCCCTGTACAGTAAACTTAATATTTTGTTTAATTCTAAATAAATTTCATCTAGAATCCACTAGAATAACCTATGCCCTGTACAGTTAACTTAATATTTTATTTTATTCTAAATAAATTTGCATCTAGAATCCACTGTAATAACCTACTATATGTACAGCAAACTTAATATTTTATTTAATTCTAAATAATTTGCATCTAGAATCCACTAGAATGACCTACTATATGTACAGCAAACTTAATATTTTATTTAATTCTAAATAAATTTCATCTAGAATCCACTGTAATAACCAACTATATGTACAGCAAACTTAATATTTTTTTTAATTCTCAATAAATTTGCATCTAGAATCCACTAGAATAACCTATGCCCTGTACAGTTAACTTAATATTTTATTTAATTCTAAATAATTTGCATCTAGAATAAACTAGAATAACCTATTCCCTGTACAATAAACTTAATATTTTATTTAATTCTAAATAAATTTCATCTAGAATCCACTGTAATAACCTACTATATGTACAGGAAACTTAATATTTAATTTTATTCTAAATAATTTTCATCTAGAATTAACTAGAATAACCTATTCCCTGTACACTAAACTTAATATTTTATTTAATTCTAAATAAATTTCTTCTAGAATCCACTGTAATAACCTACTATATGTACAGCAAACTTAATATTTTATTTAATTCTAAATAATTTGCATCTAGAATCCACTATAATAACCTATTCCCTGTATAGTAAACTTAATATTTTATTTAATTCTAAATAAATTTCTTCTAGAATCCACTGTAATAACCTACTATATGTACAGTAAACTTAATATTTTATTTTATTCTAAATAAATTTGCGTCTAGAATCCACTGTAATAACCTACTATATGTACAGCAAACTTAATATTTTATTTAATTCTATATAAGTTTCATCTAGAATCTACTAGAATAACCTATTCCCAGTACAGTTAACTAAATATTTTATTTAATTCTAAATGATTTGCATCTAGAATCCACTAGATGAACCTATTCCCTGTACAGTAAACTTAATATTTTATTTAATTCTAAATAATTTGCACCTAGAATCCACTAGAATAACCTATTCCCTGTACAGTAAACTTAATATTTTATTTAATTCTAAATAAATTTCATCTAAAATCCACTAGAATAACCTATTCCCTGTACAGTAAACTTAATATTTTATTTAATTCTAAATAAATTTCATCTAGAATCCACTGTAACAACCTACTATATGTACAGCAAACTTAGTTTTTATTTAATTCTAAATAATTTGCATCTAGAATCCACTAGAATAACCTATTCCCTGTACAGTAAACTTAATATTTTATTTAATTCTAAATTAATTTCATCTAGAATCCACTGTAACAACCTACTATATGTACAGCAAACTTAGTATTTTATTTAATTCTAAATAATTTGCATCTAGAATCCACTAGAATAACATATTCCCTGTACAGTAAACTTAATATTTTGTTTAATTCTAAATAAATTTCATCTAGAATCCACTAGAATAACCTATTCCCTGTACAGTAAACTTAATATTTTATATCTAGAATCCACTAGATTAACCTATTCCCTGTACAGTAAACTTAATATTTTATTTAATTCTAAATAATTTGCACCTAGAATCCACTAGAATAACCTATTACTTGTACAGTAAACTTAATATTTTATTTTATTCTAAATAAATTTCCTCTAGAATCCACTGTAACAACCTACTATATGTACAGCAAACTTAGTATTTTATTTAATTCTAAATAATTTGCATCTAGAATCCACTAGAATAACCTATTCCCTGTACAGTAAACTTAATATTTTGTTTAATTCTAAATATATTTCATCTAGAATCCATTAGAATAACCTATTCCCTGTACAGTAAACTTAATATTTTGTTTAATTCTAAATAAATTTCATCTAGAATCCACTAGAATAACCTATGCCCTGTACAGTTAACTTAATATTTTATTTAATTCTAAATAATTTGCATCTAGAATCCACTGTAACAACCTACTATATGTACAGCAAACTTAGTATTTTATTTAATTCTAAATAATTTGCATCTAGAATCCACTAGAATAACCTATTCCCTGTACAGTAAACTTAATATTTTGTTTAATTCTAAATAAATTTCATCTAGAATCCACTAGAATAACCCATTCCCTGTACAGCAAACTTAATATTTTATTTAATTCTAAATAATTTGCATCTAGAATCCACTAGAATGACCTACTATATGTACAGCAAACTTAATATTTTATTTAATTCTAAATAAATTTCATCTAGAATCCACTGTAATAACCAACTATATGTACAGCAAACTTAATATTTTTTTTAATTCTCAATAAATTTGCATCTAGAATCCACTGTAATAACCTACTATATGTACAGAAAACTTAATATTTTATTTAATTCTAAATAATTTGCATCTAGAATCCACTAGAATAACCTATTCCCTGTATAGTAAACTTAATATTTTATTTAATACTAAATAAATTTCATCTATAATCCACTGTAATAACCTACCATATGTACAGGAAACTTAATATTTTATTTAATTCTAAATAAATTTCATCTAGAATCCACTGTAATAAACTACTATATGTAAAGCAAACATATTTTATTTTATTCTAAATAATTTGCATCTAGAATCCACTAGAATAACCTATTCCCTGTACAGTAAACTTAATATTTTATTTAATTGTAAATAAATTTCATCTAGAATAAACTAGAATAACCTATTCCCTGTACAATAAACTTAATATTTTATTTAATTTTAAATAAATTTCATCTAGAATCCACTGTAATAACCTATTCCCTGTACAGTAAACTTAATATTTTATTTAATACTAAATAAATTTCATCTAGAATCCACTGTAGTAAGCTACTATATTTACAGCAAACTTAATAATTTATTTAGTTCTTAATCATTTTCTTTTAGAACCCACTGTAATAACCTATTATATGTACAGTTAACATGCCAATTTATTCAATTCTAAATAATTTTCATCTAGAATCCATAATAATCTTGAAACTTGGAAATGTTTGGAAAACCCTCAGTTTATAGTATTATACTGTAAGTGTAATGAGCAAAATGATATTTTTTCGTATACCTTGTTATATATTTTTATAGTAAAATGATTTTTTAAGATAAGGTGGCACCCTACTAAATGAAAAATCCAGCTTCGTCCTACTGTGGTGTTTATCTTTGTCGACCAATTATTTATAGGACTTTTGTTAAGAATGTGGTCCGCAATAGAAACCATTTTCTTGTTTAGGTAATGCTTTAAATCCGAACTCGGAGTTCCATTTTTGGTTTTGAATATTAAAATATATTTTGGCAACTTCCTTTAATTTTTGCAAATGTTTTTGGAAAATTGATTTTTTAGAAGTTGGTGAAGGGTCTAGAACTACCATTCGACGATCATCTTTGTATAATACAACTAGTATCCAATGATCATGGCTATGAACATTTCGTGGAACAAGTACTACTAAATCGCGGTTATTACTTCTTTGGTGTGTAGTCAAATATTCTGTAACTAGATCTTTTTGATTTTTGTCCACAGAAAACATTAATTGATACAGGTAGGTAGTTAAGATCAAAAAACTTTCTGATCGATTAAAAATATTAATAAGTGTTGCCAAAGCTTTGTTCTATAATATACCGTCAATGTATTTCGTTGGATTCAGAGAAGTAAAACGATCAATTCTTTTCATTTTAACTCTACAAATTTGATTGCAATCAAATGAATTCAGATCAAAGCCATTCATTGCTACACACTCATTAGCTAGTCGCTGTGTTTTTTTTATCTTCTGAAAGGTATTAAATTTTTTATTTTTTTTAAATTTCGGTGTGAAGATCCAAGTCCGAGTCTTGGCTAGAAGTATTACTTATATCATTTTGAAGTAGACTACTTTCTAATAAATCTCTTTGTACATATCTTTTAGTGGCAGGTCCGTAAGTAGAAGCTGCGAGAGAATCAGGAGCCACTATAAATTCATAATGCTGTCGAGTAAAGCCCTTTCGTCCTTTTATTCGTTTTCCACTCTTTTTGAATACCTTACTCAGTTTCATCGTATCCGGAATATTATGCAATTTGTTCCTAAGTATATATTCGACTTCTTCGATGTGGAAACAACGAATTTTACCATATGGACAACTGCAAGGGTTTTTCTTATTGTAAATATTGACAACATGATATTCATCATTATGAGGGCTTCTAACATCGATAAGAAAATGATCAAAACTAATTGTAAACAAACCCTTTTGTAAGACTTCCGCTGCTATATCTTTAAATATTTTGCTACATTTCGGCTTTTCCAAAAGAAAATTCGGTACGCTTAAAGACGATTTGGCTTCATTGACTACTTCTTCCACATAAAAGTCGTTGATATTCAATTCGTTACTTTGTGCAAATATGGGCTTAATTCTATTACTGCCCTCATTGTTCAGCGCCAGATTATATTCCAATAACGTTTGTGTCTGCCATTCTACCAATCTTAATATAACCGCGTCTTCGGTCAGCTCTTTTTTCCCTCTAATTGCTTTCAGTTGCTTATGGAGACTTTCACTTAAATTATTGATGCAAGATTTAGATTGGAAGGCAGAAAACCTTTTAACATTTTCCTTTAATCATCTTTTCCGGATATCCAGTTTTAAATGAGTGTTCGCATATTTTAAAAAAAGCTATAGACCAATCTTCACCAAACAATTCATATTGTTGGTCAAACTGTTCTTGACTGTGGCATTGCATTAGCATCTTAATTTGGTCTCGGTATACGGCTTTATCTTCACACGTGCCTTTTTTCTTAATTAGCTATAGCTTAACATTGTTTAGAATATGGTTTGAACAGAATAGAAGATTATTATCCGCTATTTCTGAGCTTTTAGTAATAGCCCTTACTAAAGCTAATTCACGATCTGTTACAATTGGGGTATTTTTTCCAAACGTCTCATACTTTAATTCTTTTGTAACATAGTTAAACCAAACAATCTCGTGTACCGATGACTCTTTATTCTGATGTAAGACGTATAAAAGGGGGAAAATGGGGTCTTTTTCCAATCTCGTATTTCGCATCACAACTGTACTTAGATAGAAATTACCCATATTAAACGTAGTATCATACGTTATACATTGATCTAATTCACAATAATTATTTGATTCTTCAAGAAGTTGTTTTCAGAGCGATAAGGCAGATGGCTGGGAAAAGATAATCGTTAAACCTAATTTACCCCCAAAATCTATTTCCATTATAATGTCGCTCATAACAGTTTGTTTTAAAATTAACACAGAGGATAAAGAGTCGTCAGATATTCTTTTGGATTTATCGCAAGAATATTTCGTGTTTTGAGCTTGTTTCCGGTTTCTAGGCAAAGCAATGGGTCGCATAACTTTAGCTTCGTTCTTACAGAATAAACACAGCTCCCTATTTACTTTGTTATACACATTTTTATAAATTTTTTGGGGACATAAGTTTTCATTTGCTTTCTCTTTTAATGCTTTTATTGTAGAGGGAAACGTACTGACGAAATTTCTCATGCTATTTTTCACATTTCCATGTGGTCTAGGGATCCATAGCGATTCATTACCAGTATACTGTATTATTACGACGAATGGCCCGTGTTTCTTTTCTTCTCTTCGAGTATAGATGTGTCTTTCAAATCCTACATTGTAATCTTTATCATTTTTCCCTGAACGAATATAAAACTCACGCTTCACAGTAGGATGTTTAAAAGCATTTTTAAACGTGTTTTTATGTTGTTTCCAAATCATTCCATCCCTTGATGTATCCTTCTTTTTGGCATCAAAAGTTTTAAAAATAAAAATATATCCTCCTTTTACCGTGCAAGTATTTATTTCTGGAACATGACCTTCAAACGAACCATTTTCAACGCTTTTTAAAATTTTAAATGCTTCATCTAGTGACAAATAAGCATCTACGTTTCTTAGATAAGGTAAGGAAAGCGAATTATTTTCGAAATTATTGCCCAAATGTGGATTATCATATACAGTTGCACTAGCTTGTGAGAAATTCGTCCCGTTTTCATCAACGTTCATTCCAGTTTCACTGTAGTTATACCGATAATCAATGATAAGATTTCAATGATTACTCCTTAATTCATCGACACTATCGCAATTTGATTTATCATCATAATCAATATCTAAATGAGCACTTCTTCGGTCACTCCCCTGGTCGTCTAATTTGTTCATGCCACTTGACGTAACTAGCACCACCAAGTAAACCAATTATCTAAAATATATTTAGAAAAAAATATATATATTTCTAATATTTTAAATAGGCGTAATTTGAGTACTAGAATTTAGAAAATATTAGTCCTCTCTAGTAAAGTGGTTTCTTAAGGTATTGGCGTAAAAATGATATTTCACGCTATGCGAATATGCGGGTGTTGTTGGAATATGTATCCATATATGGTTTAATAATATTCTTCGGGAAATGTTTATGACAATAAACTGAAATCCTAATGAAACCTAACCTAACTTATTGAGAAGGTATGGCTAACCCTATGCATTAAAATACAGAACAAAAATAAAAACCACATTTGCATAGTAAAAATTAAATAACATTTATTAAAATGCTAGTCACGACTAGTTTCGCTACCGTTCGGTAGCACCATCAGGTGTGTGAATGAGAGCGAAACCCGGTTACAATTTCCAAATGGTTGCCAAAAAATGATTTGGACCTTCGTCACGATTAAATATGACATTGGTTTTTTGATGGTCTAAAATTTTAAGGATTTTTCCGAAACATTTTTTATGAAAGGGATAACAGTGTAGGTTGTTTTATTTTTATTATACGGGATGTTGTTATTTATATTTATTAAGTGTCTACTTTTAACTTTGGATAGAGTACGGTTTATTAAAGTTTCGTTGTACCCTCTATCTTTCCCTACCGCTTTAATAACTTTTATTTCGTTTTTTAGTGCTATTTGGTCTGAGGAGATAAAGCTCTAAATAAGTATGAGTGGAAAGTCAAAAAATAACAGCTTCCACTCATACTTATTTAGAGCTATAAAAATCTCCTCAGACCAAATAGCACTAAAAAACGAAATAAACTTTATTAAAGCGGTAGGGAAAGATAGAGGGTACAACAAAACTTTAATAAACCGTACTCTATCCAAAGTTAAAAGTAGACACTTAATAAATATAAATACCAACATCCCGTATAATAAAAATAAAACAACCTACACTGTTATCCCTTTCATAAAAAATGTTTCGGAAAAATTAGGCAACCAAAAAATCAAACCAGTCTTTAAACCATGTAATAAAATAAGCAACACACTAGCCCCCAAAAAAGATAAGATCCCGATTACCGAAAATTATGGTGTTTATAAAATTTGCTGTTCCTGTGAAGGCCTATACATTGGCCAAACTAAACGCAATTTTAAATTCAGGCTTAATGAACATAAAAACGATGTAAAAAACAATAAAACCTATTCCTCTGCCCTCGCCGAACACACAAAAAATAACCCTAATCATTCCATATTATTTGATGAAACTAAAATATTATGTAAAATTGACAATTACGTTAAACTTAATCTCAGAGAATCCTTAGAAATTTTAGACCATCAAAAGACTAATGTCATCTTTAATCTTGACGAAGGTCCAAATAATTTTTTGGCAACCATTTGGAAATTGTAACCGGGTTTCGCTCTCATTCACACACCTGATGATGCTACCGAACGGTAGAGAAATAGGCCTGGGCAAGGATAAGCAAAATTATAGATCTATTTTATAGATAAACAGGAATATAGATAAGGCTCTATGATTTCCTATCCATAATACCATTTTTTATAGATACCAAAATTATAGAGCGATTTTTATAGATCCACCGAATTTATAGATACTTAACCTCGCTTATTTTTTTTTTGCCTCCGCCGTTTTTACGGAGCTTCGCTTACCACCCGTCGTTTTATGGATACTTACAATGACCGTTCAAGTCGCTGACTTCTGCGCTCCAGGGGCCCCCCTCTTTTTTCCGACAATAGCAAGCCAAGAATGTTACTCACTCCCTCACTCTTTTTTTGTAGGAATAAGCCTCTTTCACGACGCGCGTTCAATTGCCTAATATTAGATAAGTTGAATAACAAGACATATATTTTTTTCATTTTTTATTTTAATTTTGATAATACACCAGACTTGGTAACTGCGTAAAACACAAGAAGAACAAGTTATACGCTTGAAGGGCAGATATCAGGTTACGCCTCTCAATTAGATTAGTATAATCGCTTATAATGGTAAATGTACTCGAATAACAACCAAATTTACGCATTACGTCTGGAAATATATCAGAATCTCCTTGGCCGAAATGGATATCTTCAAAATCTTCGCTGTCAGGGTACCCGGCAACTCGTTGAACGTGAAGTTTGAGAACTTCGAACATGGTTTCAATACAAGGCCTCTCTTTTTCAATTTCAGTCAAATGTTTGTCGAAAGCATGGATACATAGATTTAAAGCTAGGATACCCGCTTCGCCAAGTTGGAATTCCTCTTTTTTCCCGAAACTTTTATACGCCAAAAGAGTAACGTTTCCTTTACTAGCTAAAAGTTCAAAAGTACGACCCCCAATTTTGGCAAGCTCGAGACTAAATTTATTTTTTTCAACTTCTCTGGTATGTGATTCAATGATATACCAATTTTTATACATCTTATTAAAAGCTACAGGCGGGAGGCATATCGAGGATTGGAAAGTAACCTCGTTGAAAAAGAATATTTCCAGGTCCTCACCTTTTAAGCCAATTGATAGACACGAATTTTTTCCTAAACGCCAGCGAAAATTGATTTTCCGCTGAAAGTTTGCATCTTGTTTTCTGTTACCCAAATCGTAAGACATCTAACGCTTCGAAGCCCGAATACGAAATGACGCAAACCCGGGAGCTATCCCCGATCTTTTTATCCCTCGGATGACTCATGCACCCCCGGGAAAAAATATATCACGCCTGGAGAAGATTTTTTTATTACCCTTAAAAAGTTAGTCCCAAAATATACTGCTAAAATATAGAACTTAAATTTAAAAAAAAAGAATCTAGTATAACTACTAAAGGAGTCTAGGGTGGTGGCTTGGAGAGAAGGCGAGTCGTTATGATCGAGGGAAGGCACCACGTAACACGGCGGCAAAGGAGATTAATGCTGACACATAACGATGGTCGCGAGGAGTACAGGCGTCGGTGAAAGAGCCACCGGTGGTGAGGAAGGTGATGAAAGTGGGCTTTTAGAAAAACAAAATGATTTAGGATATTTTTTTTAAAAAAAGGAGGTTAAAGATTTTTTAAAAAAACCTACTTGGGAGAAATTATCACCACATCCGGTGATGAAGGAAGTAGAAGGTTCTCGTTCCAATGAGAAAAGCCCAGAACAGGGCTTGCAGGGGAATAACTAGGTAAAAATATATAGTTCAATAACGAAACGAAAATATATAAATATCAAAACTCACGAAATAGAGGTAAGAGCCTCTAGCTCTTCCCCAGAGGAAGAATCGGAGGAATCCGATGATGAAGAGGGTTGACGGCTAGATAAATTTTTTTAAAAGTTAGAATTAAATAATCAAGCGAAATAAAATTTGAAAAACTTACCAGCGTGTTCGGGAATTCCCAGAGGCCATATTTTTTAATCTTGGACTTGTTCTGACTATCGGTAAATTCACGAGGCTAGATCTATACAGTTTTTTTCACCAAATAAAAGCGCCTCCAAGTTATTGAAGACAACCGGGGAGTTTACGACTTAAGGTTAACTTTCAATAAAAGGAGGAATTTTTATAATTAACGGGGAAAAAATACAAAGGCAGGAATGTTATTTTTTTACAATGTGAAAAATCCGACGATTTTTATTTCTAAAGCGAGATTTTACGAATCAGAAAAGCTGTCGATGAATTTAGGGGGATAATACGAGCGGACCCGGCTTCAAATTGTGAGTAATGGGATTGTTGTTCCAAAACCGTGGGAAATATTATACCTGAATAATATTACGCCTTGGATAGACACGATTCATTTTTCCACCCCCCTACATGTCTGGAATACCATCCCCCGATGTAGAGGGGGTCTTAAAAGCGACGCCATAAATAGACCCGGGACCCGATTAAAAAGCCCCATTCGAAATTTTTACCCAAAAAATATGGAACTAAATTTCCTTAACGCACTGCGCGATTTTAAATCGGGTATAAGACCGGTAAGCATTAATTTCTTATATAGGTTTTTTTCTATTTGACTTCGTTAACCCTTTGTCCTGACGAATTACCGCGCGTATTACCTAAATGTTTGAAAGATTTCGAATTGATACGCGTATTTATTGAACTTATTGATTACCTTACACTTATACCTCTAGCCCCGCGAAATTGTAATAATTTAAGAGAATTGGAATCGCTAATCGATAATGTTCCGTCCGAGATTAAAACCTCGACCTTCTTAGCTGAATGCGCGAAACAACGCGACGTATTAAACGAATTCGGGGAATATGATGACTTCGATTACATTTGGTCTAACCAATCAAATGATCCAACGGTCACTCAACCACGCGAATTACCGGTTAACCCCAGCCCCGTTAGCCCCATCGATGGCAATTCGCTAGACGCCGATTTCCCGTTATCAAATAATTTATGGATGCCTCCGGTTGAAAAGATATCAGACGCGACTCTAAACGACAGCTCTTCCACTTCGAATGACGAGATAAAATTCATAAAATGTTTTAACCCTTCGGAAAAATCACCTAGTCCCGAATTAAATAACCCCGAAAAAGAGATTACGAATTCTGAAATATTTACGGATGATTTTTCACTCCCCCCGAATATTCTCAGTATGAAAAAACTTTACTAATCGGATCTAATCCCGCGACGCCTCCTCTAGAAATTACTCAACTTTCCCCGGAAAAAAGCCCAGAATGGGGGCACTGCACTCCAGCCTATTCTCGCAATTTTCTCAGCTTGAAAAAGCATTACTAATTAACAGCAAAGCCGAAACCAGCGGACATTCGGTAGACCTCGAAAATATTATCCCTAGCGCTACCGCGCCCGATAAATGTCCTTCAACACGGGGCCTTAAGCCCCCAAAGACTTCCTTACTAGCGGATATTATCCGGGAAACAATCGGGGCTGAACTTGAAGGAACGAATATTTTTAAAAACAATGATGAAAGTGGAGCCTCTGATCTACCCTCGATTCCCCCCCGAAAACAATTTAGACTCGCTTAATGACGATTTATTTTTACCCTCTGAAGAAGAAATATGGCTAGCGGAATTCCCTTTAAACGAAACGTCAAAACTCCCAGCTGACAGTTCCGCGAATAGCGGCGGTTACCCCTTCACCGCACGTGGCATCGAGGCGCGCGGCGAGGAGAGAATCCTCCCTCTCTCCACCGAATATTGGAACGCTCACGCCAGCTAGCGGTCTTAAGCGAGATACCGCTTTCGCGAATATTGGCCCCCTCTCGCCATCTGGCGTCGATGGCGATAACTATTTTAATAAGGAGGAAAATAAAAATAGACGCTTAAATCCGGAAGTAGATACTTTTCTCGGCCTGAATAATAACACGTCTGAATTTCAAGGGACTTCAACCGTTAATAACCTAGTTCCTTCTAGAAAAAGGCGATCTTTATCGCAACTTCTACCGCTTAATTTAACGGTTCCTGAAGCGGATTCCGGGGAAGTTTCACCGCGAGCCGGGACTTTCCCTCAAACTAACGCGATATTTCTTAGAGACACTTTTTCTCGCGGCGATTCCCCATGCCCCGTGTTTTCTCCTTCTCCGCGTAAGAACCCGGACCCTTTTCTAGATCAAGTGGGGCCCTCCCATAAAATTTTAAAGTGGAGCAGTGAAAGTTCAATTTCATCATTTAACTGGTATTCGAGCGAAGATATTCCACCCCTTTTATCGCCTCTCCCCGCGGACGATGATGAAGTTCCACCGCCTCAACCATTTCCGCTCGATGAATTAGAGATCGACCAACCACCCCCGATTCAAGTTGGAGGTAATCAACCGGAAATCGCTCAGCCTCTTCAAGCACCCCAGCCTGAAAACCTGCCTGCTCTTCAAGAAGAGGAGCCTCTACAGCTCGCAGGCATCCCACCACTTCCGGTTTAAGTCATCGAGGCTTCGCCCGTTCAACAAGATGGCCAGGGTCTCCAACTGGAACTACCCGCGAATTTCGAAATTATCCAAGATGGGGTGAAAGAATATCCGCTATTCAATCTCGTTGGAAGATACGTTGAAGTACGCTTCCTGGGCGACATAGAACTCGGGATTACGCAGTTCGTGACCTTTATTTTTGATCAACTTCTCGATGATGACCGAGTTCAAATTTCGTGTACCTCGGAAGTCTTCCCGGCGCGGGTCCTAGAAATTTCTTTCTGTTTTAATTTCAATTTTCTCGATTCCTATTCGTTCATCCCCATGGGACTCGCCGCGTTTAGGAAGACGTTTGGACTAGGGCCTTCCATGGATAAGGGTAGATTCCCTCACCTTTTTGTTTAATTTTGTCGAAAATAATTTCGATCCCGCTGACCCCATAAACACGAATTATTCGACCGAGAAGCGGGATAAATTCCCGCCCCTTGAAGCGTACGGGGCTAACTATCTAGGTGTAAAAGAAAGAACAGCTCTTCTTAAATGGCACCGGGAGCAAATAGCCGCTGGCGGTCACTTTGACTTCCTTAAAGGGCGATTACGTATTGTACGGTGGATGTCAATATACTCCGACTGGGATGCGCTACGTTTAGACGTGAATTCATGGAAATCTGCGACACTGACCCTTTCAGCGCTGCCATCACGCTTCCGGGTGCCTGCAATTACGTCTTTAGGAAACGCTTCCTCATTCCTGACACGATAGGGATACTCCCCCCGGGGGGATGAGAAATAGGGACCGACAATCAAACGCGGCCTTTGAATGGCTCGTCTGGGAAGAAAAACGCAGGGGTATAAGAATAGTGTCAGCTATGCGGGGGCGAGAGGCTATGGTCGGTATATTTAAAGTGGATGGATTAGATGGGAACGACGTTTACATGTTTCAAGGCTGCTATTTTCACGGGTGTCCACGGTGTCAAGTAGTGGGGAGAGACAGACCCCTATGGTCAGATCCCTCGCAAACGTTTAACCTACGATACCAACAAACAGTCAGGGTCGTTGCTCAACTCCGGAAACTTAAGAAAAACGTCATAGAGATCTGGGAATGTAATTTTTACGATCTAAGGCGTCAAGCCAATGATGAGGCTTTTTCGAAAAAGTACGCGCAAGTTAATTTAACCCTTGAATCCTCGAGTTAACGCGACAGTCCTTTACTACAAGGCCAAAGGAGATGAACGCGCGTTTAACGTCGACATGCTTTCACTTTACCCGACTGTCAACCTTCTAGATAAAATTCCCGTCGGTCACCCAAAAGTTTTATTAGACCCTGATGATTTACGAGATCTCGATTCGCTGGACGGGTTAATTCAGTGCCGCGTTCTCGCCCCTCCTAGACTTTTTCATCCTATCCTACCCATGCACCATAATTCGCGACTTCTTTTCGTCTTATGTGGTACCTGTGCACGTCTAAGATTTCAAGGAAGGTGTCCTCATTCCGATCCCGAGCGGGCATTCGTGGGGACATTCGTTTCCGACGAACTGAAACTAGCCGTTTCCAGAGGTTACAAAGTGATTGAAATGTACGAAGCTTGGCATTATCAAACAACGCAGTATAACAAGGAGACCCAGGAGGGGGCTTGTTTTCGGAATACATCAAGACAAGGTACAAAATGAAGGCCGAGGCTTCGGGGTTTCCAGCGGGGATCACTACCCCCGACGAAAAAAACAAATACGTCTCGGATTTCGAGGACCACGAAGGCGTTAAACTCGATCCCGCGAAGATCGCGTTAAACCCCGGTAAACGTCCCGTCGCGAAGTTATTGTTAAATAGTTTTTACGGTAAGTGGGGACAACGGAATAACCTCGTAAAAACTGAGATCATTAAGGACCGCGAACAATTCTTTAAACTATTTAACGACCCGAACATCGAAAGGAAAAGTGTCTTGGCGATAAACGATAAGACGTTGCTGGTCAAATGGGAACATCTCAAGGAAATCGATCCGGCTTTGGCTCATGTAAACGTAGTTTTAGCCTGTTATACCACCGCTTTTGCCCGAATGAGGCTCTTATAGTCATCTAGAGGCTCTAGGGAATAGTATTTTATACCACGATACGGACAGCCTAGTTTATAGATCACGTGATGGAAATAAACTAGTGCAGGAAGGGACCTTTCTAGGGGATATGACGGACCAGTTATCCGAATTCGGTCCAAATTGTCATATTACGAATTTTGCTAGGGCGGTCCGAAAAATTACGCCTTCCGCGTACTCAACCGCGATACTGGTGAAATTAAGGAGGTCGTTAAGGCTAAAGGTCTCAGGCAGAACTATTCCACTAGGAATTCCATATCTATGGACTCGTTGAAAGGGATGCTCGGAATCGACGTAGACGCGCCCACTCTCGAGAAAGAAATCGAAATCCCCCATCATATTTGTCGGTTAAATGATCATACAGTGGTAACTGTAAAGCAAGTTAAAAAATATAGGCCAGTTGTCAATAAATTACGCGTTATCGATAATTTCGAAACATTACCCTTCGGATATAAAGAATAATATTTTTTAAAAAAATGACTAGTTCAGAATGAGAATGAAAACATATCCTAATATTCAGGTATAACCCGCTTATAGAATGCCTGTAAAAGTAATTATTGATTAATTACCCTTATACGCGAAGTTTCGGTATTAACTGTTTATCCAACATATTCAAAAGATAAGTCGTTATGGCTTTAAAACTATTAACCTATAATGTATCTCATATTAGGCGATAAGTCGCCTTAAAATGGCAGCATCAGTATTAAGTAAAGAACACCGCTAAAATCATTTTTTATTTACCCGAACGGTTTGTTTTTTAAATATCGATGTAGTTTAACTTAGAGGCCTTATTTAATAAAGCATGTTACCACTGTATGGTCCTTTCTCCGCTCTTCTGAGCGGACCGAGCGGTAGCGGGAAGTCCGTTTTGATGGCGCGAATTATAAAAAATAAAGATGAAATGATTTCCCCTCCGCCGACAAAAATATTTTGGCATTATAGTGAGCGGCAAACGTTTTATGACACTTTAAAGACTCCGTAGTGTTCCGAGAAGGAGTCCCCAATCTCGATGATTATCCCGGTGAAGAAGGTGAACACATTCTCCTCATCGCCGACGATTTAATGAACGAGAACAATGGTCAAGTCGGGGCTTTCTTCACGAAAGGCGTTCACCACCGTAATATAAGCTTCGTATTTATAACCCAGAACATTTTCCCAAAAACAAAGGATGCGCGTGATTGTTCGTTGAACGCGAATTACATTGTTTTGTTTAAGAACCCTCGTGATCAACTTCAACCCGCTATATTATTCCGTCAACTTAGAGGCGCCAATTACCGGTTCGCTATCGAGGCCTATCTCGACGCGACCAAACGCCCTCACGGCTATATTCTTATCGACATCAGGCAGGAGTGCCCCGATGACTTCCGTTTAAGAACGGATATTTTCCCCGACGAAACCGAAATGGTTTATATCCCTAAGAAAAAAAGTAGGGAGTATAAAGTCAGCGGAGAGCAAGAAGTTCCTAACCAGTTTGGAAATGCCGGCCCTGGTTGCCGGACACAAAGATTTTCTCTCGGCCCTAGGTAGATCAAATTTTAAACAACGACGCGCTATTCTCCATCACGCTAAAAAAAACCCTTAATTGATGCTATTGCTGAATGCTGCGATAATACTTTGAAAGGGAATTTAAAGTTAAACCCTTGTCAGAAACGAAAACTAGCTAAACAAAATAAATTCATTAGACAGATAGCCTCTAAAAAAGTAGCCTGGCGTAAGTAGAAATTAATTTTAGTTTAAAAAGGTCACGGGATTCTAAGTATTCTCATCCCCACCGTTATTTCAGCCCTCAGTGGGATTTTAGGTCGTTCTTAAGGAAATAAAAAAATGTACGCTCAAAAGTTAGCCTTAGTGCCCCTCGACTCGTTAGGAAATAATAATAATAATATTAATAATAATAATAAAAATGTTCTCATCCCTTCTCGAGATACCCCTCAATTTTTGTTTCCCCATACGTTAGGGTCCTCCGTGGATGAATTAAATAATAGCATGACCGACGTACTCAATTCCAATCTTGACATTAGGGATAAAGTTAAATTATTCGAGCAGATGTTCCATCGATATCAAAACATTAAGGATATAGCGACGAAGCCAAAAAATAGAAAAGAAACCGGACAGGACACGGCCTTCTTAAATCTCGTACCGATTCAGTTTAGGGCAAGTGCGAAGGACTTAATTAACAGACTGATTAGCTTAGGTGATAAAGTTTCGTGGTCGAGTGGTTTATAGATCAAACGCGCGTACCCGGGTCAGACATCGCTACGCTCGTAAGTTACGCCGTTGGGGCTATAAATAGAAAACGAACGCCTCCCCCCCGGTTGGAACGAGTTCGACGCCTTGTTCACGCCTACGGTATCATTCAAGAAAACCATCCCGCGAGTGAAGAAGAAAAAAATTGCATTTTCGGCGAAACCTAGAAAAGGATCAGTCGTTCGGACGCCGCTCGAATTTAAACCCCGGGCCTTATCGAAAGGGGTTATCAATAGAGGCGAGAAAAAAAGGAAAACGGAACAACCAATATGGGAAGAGTTTCTAACCCCGAGGCAGTCTTGAAAAAAATTTATTACGATCCAAAACATCCCGCGAGTTTCGACGGATTGGAAAAATGGTTAACGAAGCAAGAATCGTACACGTTACATAAGACCGCCTTTCGAAAATTTAAAAGGAGCAAGGTTTTTGTGACGAATAGAGGCGATCAGTTTCAAATGGACTTAGCGGACATGAGCGACATTTCCGAACACAATTCGGGGTTTAATTACCTACTAGTATGTATCGATACATTCTCGCGACGCGCGTGGGCAGTCCCTATAAAAAGTAAGAAAGCCGAAGACGTAATCGCCGCGACCGAGAAAATATTCGAGGATCTCACGCCTCTTAAAGTCCAAACCGATAAAGGGGGAGAGTTCACGGGGAAAAAATAAAAGTTAAATTCTTTACTAGCGAAAACGATACAATCAAAGCGTGTATGGTCGAGCGACTAAATCGTACGCTAAAGGCTAAAATGTATAAATATTTCACCGCTAATAACACTTATCAATACTTGGACGTTCTCCCTGATTTCATTCGTAGCTACAATACCACAAAACATTCTACGATAAAAATGTCATCCCTAGACGTGAAACCGGATAATATCCTGAAAGTATTTAAAACAATTTACAAGGAAATTCCCGTGAAAAGCCGGCGTCAACCTAAACTTAAAGTCGGCGAATTTTGCCGTATCAGCAAATACAGAGGGGTCTTTGATAAAGCCTATCCCGGTACATGGTCGAAGGAAGTCTTTAAAATCACCCGTCTCGTGAATTTAGACCCGCCCCTTTACACGATCGAAGATTTAACGGGGGAGGCAATAAAGGGAAGTTACTATCAGGAAGAACTGCAATTAGCCGCTAAACCTCGACTATACAAGATCGATAAAATTCTAAAGTCTCGGAAACGCAAAAATCAGGTCGAATACTTTGTCAGTTTCATAGGATATCCGCCGAACGCGAACTCGTAGGTCAAGATAAAAGATGTATCTGACATTACCTTCGAACGCTAGCATGCCGGTTTACGCCGACAATGCGATGGCCTCCTATACCTCCGCGTTACCGAAACCTGTCGAATTGGCGGGGTCTTGGGAGTGCGGACTAGCTGAGATAAATTACACTAGCGCGTTCTTCAACGTCCTCGAGGGACAAAACACTATCGTTTTCATGGTTGTCGACGAAATCCCTCCTGTCGAATGTAACCCGTCTCCAATCGAAGTCAAACAAAATGAACCGAAGACTAGCATCGAAAAAAACCTAGAGCCGCCTCAAGCCGATCAACCTACTTTGGGAATAACACTTAAAATTACCACGCCGGGGAAAAAAAATCCGAAAGGGAAAAAAACGGAGCAGATTTTCGATGTCGCCAAAAACGGAGAAACTCTTACGGGTGAAGCTCAGATCGCCGAATGCGCAGCTCAGCCTAGAAGACCCAGAGGGACCTCCCACGTTTATAGGGTACCCATAGGATACTATTCTTCTATCGAACATTTAATTAAGGTAATAAACGAAATTATTAAAGATATGAAGACGTCTCTTCAATATAACGAGATCACGCGCCGAGTTCGAATAAGCCCCTTTCGTCATAACGTACTAGTGCAATTTCATTTTGGCCTAGCCATGACATTAGGCTTCGATCCCGGAATTCAATCTTTGGAAAGGGGTTACCGGGGCGTTAGACCGGCCCTTATAGGCTTTCAAATCCCCCCTCAACTTTACGTTTACACTTATATTGTCGAAGATCAAATGGTGGGTGACACTCTCGTTCCTCTCGTTAGGATTGTCCCCGTAGAAGGCTCGTTTGGGGAAAACGTCGGGAAAATATACGACGTGCCTCATTACGTGCGAGTCTCCAAACGATATTTCGACACGATCCAAGTACATATAATGAACCCTCAGGGGAAACCAGTGCCATTTGCCTTCGGGTCTCTGACGGTTAAACTACATCTACGTAAACAAGATGCCTAAGCCGGATGTCCTCGACGCGCGGGGGTCCTGTCCCTATAAAAATTATTATCTTAACCAGGCTCAAACCGGGGGGTCTAATTTCTATCAAGGAGCGGCTTATCAGAAAGTACACGGTCTCGGAAGTCTGTTCTCGGGGCTCTTCCGTTGGGCCTTCCCTCTTTTAGTTAGAGGGGCGAAGTATATAGGAAAACAAGCGTTGGGGGTCGGAAGTAAAATCCTCAATGACGCTGTGGCGGGTGAGAATATAAAATCTTCGGCGAGGAAACGTTTCGGTGAAGCTCTAGAAGGGATAACCGGGCAAAGCGGTTTGGGGCAAAAAAAGCGTAGGAGAACTAAAACGAGAAAACAACTATCAGAAGGAAAACTAGAAAAAGGACCGTTAAACGTAGAATCGGGCCAGTAGCTCGTCGGAAGTCCACGAAACACGTTCGTGACTTTTTCCCTCAACTAAAAGAACAAGATGTACAAAGTTGAAGTCTTGAAATCGGAATTGGACCTGTTCTCGGTCACCCCCGTGCAAACTAGCGTCGAAAGCGCGACTCCAACGTTCTATCGACCGATCTCTACGCTACGAGATGATTCCCAAATTGAATTTTGTATCCCTAAAAGCCCGGAATATACGGATCTCGCGATGAGTCTCCTTCACGTTAAATGTAAAGTAACGCGGGAGAATGGGGCTAATTTAGACCCCGACGTTAAATTATCAACTTGTAATAACCTAATGCATAGTCTCTTCGATCAAATTGAAATTTACTTGAACGACAATTTAATCACGCCCTCGGCAAGTCGATATTTATACCGGGCCTATTTAAAATCGCTCGTGAACTATTCTGGCGAGGCTAAAACATATCACCTGACTTCGTGTCTCTACGCCAAAGACGCTGCCGGAAAGTTTGACGATATAATTACCAACTCGGGGAGCAAGATTCGTCAAACAGCTGTTAAGGATTCAAAGGAAATTTCCTTAGTAGGGGCAATATACGCCGACCTTTTCAACATTCCGAAATACCTTGTAAGCGGGGTGGAAATTAAAGTTCGACTTTCTAGGAGTAAAACGGCCTTCGTCCTTATGGGAGACCCCTCGTTAAACGTGGGAAATTTTAAGATCGCTATAACGGACGCTACTTTGGAAATACGGAAATGCAAGATAAGTCCTCAAATCATTCTGGCTCACGAAAACGCTCTCTTAGGTGCCACCGCGAAGTAACCCTTTACCAGAACCGAAGTGAAAAGTCACGTACTGCTCACCGGCGTTTCAAATACGAGTCTCGACAATGTGTGGCTGGGACCGCTCCCTCAACGCGTTATTATCGGCCTAGTCTCACATACGGCTTGCGCGGGCGATTTTCATAAAAATCCTGATAACTTTCAACCATTCGGGTTAAATTTCTTATCTCTCTACGTTGATTCAGACGCGGTTCCGAGAAAACCTCTCCAGCCCAAGTTTTCCCAGAATCAATTTGCCCGTGAATATTACACCTTGTTTACGGGGACAAATATACATTTTAAAGATGATGGGAATAATATATCGCACTCAGAATATCCGAGGGGGTACACTCTATACGCCTTTGATATCACGCCTGATCTTTCCGCAAGTGATAACTCTCATTGGAACCCCGTAAGACGGGGACAGTTACGTATCGAGTTGGGATTCGAAACCCCGCTCACGGAATCGGTTTCGGTCGTTATTTACGGGGAATTCCATAGTTTAATGCAAATAGACAAAGACCGTAACGTGGTGATTGATTATTAAAAAAATGAACACATTAGAAATAAACGAGATCCTCGGGCATTTACCCGGGTATCAAGGTGCCTTTGCTTCCGATAGACTCCCCGAATATATGCCTTCCTTCCCCGCCTCCCTGGTCGTTAACCTCGATCCTCAAGATGGGCCCGGGACTCATTGGGTAGCTATTTACCTAGACGCTTTCAGGAGGGCTGGGTACTTTGACTCGGCGGGTCGTCCGGTGACCCTTCCCACGATTAAAAAGTTCCTGAGAAAAAATTCCTCGAAAATACTCTACAATAGACGTCGTCTACAGGCCGTGGGAAGCAAAGTTTGCGGACAATACTGCGTGTTCTATCTGGAACATCGCTATAGGGGGCGGAGTTTGACCTCCTTCGCTGAAAGGTTCACGAGGAACCAATGGATTTAACCTACCTTGAGTCAGAGGGGGTATCAACCAACGGAAACATCATGGAAAGACAACCGTTCGTTAAAGAAGTTGCCGTCGCGTTCGTCGGGGAGTTTCCCCTAGTTAAAAGTTTATTCGTTAAACCTCCGTACCACGGTAGCGGTCTTTCTCATCACGTAGCCCGGCAAAATCAATGGGTCTTTACCCACATCAACGGTTACCTGTGGAACCACGGGGATACCCCCTACATCGAGCTACAACATCGGTTCAAGGCCTTATCCGAGGACTCCGAATTCGTTTACTGCAAGGGAGAGGAGAAATGCCACGTCCTCAGGAAACTCATCCCCAAAGAGGTGATCGAACTCGGGGAAATCGGTTGCACCAAGGCCAAGGACATCAGCATCGACCAGAACAATCGGTGTCGATTTCATCTACGAGGGAGCCCGACCGCTTCGCCCAGTGGCTGGAGGCCCATCACCAGACAGCTCCCTCGCCGCTCTTCGAGGAAGACGAAGGATTCTTTTTAAACTTTTCTTTATAAAAAAACAATTAATTCTTTTTCGAACTCTTATGTTTTTAAAAAACCATTACGTAATTTTCTCAATTCGCATCATTTTTCTTATATTCAATGTTATCATTTTTTGTAATATCTTCCTTTGTATTAATAAATGTTTCGTTCAAATTTATGTTTTCTTTTTTCAACATACACGCCTAAACTTGTAAGTGGGGGTGGGGGAAAGAGAAAGTCGAGGGTTTTTTTTAGCCGTCTAGTACCGGATCATTCCCGGGTCATTCCTGAAGTCGGAGAAGTAAGTGGTAGACGTATTTTTTCTTAAGATGAATTTTGAGAAAAACAGAATCGCTAGTTTCAAGGGTTTTCCTTGTAAGTTTCTAAACGTGAGGGAGCTAACGAAAGCGGGTTTTTTCTACGTCGGTCACCGGGACAGCGTAATGTGTTTCTCCTGTCAGTGTGTCGTCAACGACTGGACGGCCAACGACGTCCCGTTACTAAGACACGAAAAAGAGTGTAACTTTTGTCCGTTCATAAGAAATGATTTTTCGGGGGATGTCCCAGCCGTGTCGATGGAGCTTGAAGGGTCAAAGCCGATGCGATACGAGATCGCGCGAATTCGTTCCTATACTATAGGATTTAATAATAATTATATTAAGAATAATATTAATAAAAAGGAAGGTTTGCCGATTGATCCTTTAAGGGAAGCTAGGCATTTATCCAAATCTGGTTTTTTATACGAATTTCAAAGATTGCGTAAAACGCTTTTCCTGTTCTGGGGAACGAATGAACTGGGATAAGGAAGATAGTCCGTTCGAGAAACATTGGGAAAATTTTCTTCATTGTAAATTTCTTATTTCAAGTGCAAGAAGCATTTTATAGCCGCTGAGGATATCGTAGAAAAAGACAACCAATTGAATTATTCGACTTACCCCGAGTCACGATTAATATACGATTCTTTCAACGAAATAGTCGAAGTCTTAGATAAAGGGCAAGATCTAGCCATGCCCGGGCAATAATAGATTTTATATTTCTCCCGAGGAATTCGAGGGGGGCCGTGTGATAATAGACTATTTTTTAGGGGGTCATTCACCCCTCAGCGATAGATGGAGAGAGGGATTTACCCCCGCCTCGGTTCTAAGGATCATTCGATCGGTCGCGGACGTAGGTGATAGACACCATTTTTACTCGGCTTCCGTTAAAAAAGATGCATTTTGAGAAAAATAGAATCGCCAGTTTCAGAGGGTTTCCATGTAAGTTTTTAAACGCTAGGGAGCTAGCGAAAGCTGGTTTTTTCTTCACAGGACATAATGATAACGTCATGTGCTTCTCTTGTGAGAGGTTCGTCAAGGGGTGGATGACTAATGACGTCCCGTTGCTGAAACATATCGAGCAGAATCGCTTATGTAAATTCGTAAATGACGAGAATACAGGGAATGTCCCCGTCCTAACACTGCCGAAAGACGATAAAGAGCAGACGGATGAGACGGAGCTAAATCCTATGCGTCATGAGCTCGAGAGAATTCGTTCGTTTAACAAGGGATTCCCGATTAATATCGTAGATGGTAGAGCCTTAGCTCGGGCTGGATTTTATTATTTAAATTTCAAAGATTCTGTCAAATGCTTCGCCTGTGAGGGAGAGCTTATGGCTTGGGAAAAAGGCGATAGTCCTTTCGGTGAGCATAGGAAATATTTCCCCCATTGTAAATTTCGGTAGGAATCATTCGATCGCTAGTTTACGAAGGTGTCGGACTAAATTTTTAACTTCCTCTAAACAATGAATACCCTGGCGAAACGAGTCACTAATTTTAAAAAGTTCCCGGTGGAATATATGGACACTCTCGAACTGGCTAAGGCGGGCTACTTCTTTATCGGGAATAAGGATATCACTATCTGCTTCTGGTGCGGGATTGGGAGCTGGGATCTAACCCCTTAGATTGCCACACCGCCTTGTTTCCCGAGTGTGAGTACGCCAAGCTCGAGTTCGCGAAGCTTCAGGAGACCTACGATGCCCAACTAGGCCCTATGAGGTATGCGGACGAGCGGTTAAAGACTTTCACCAGTTTCCCGCTAGAGAAGCCGTGGCACATGGAACTCACCAACGCGGATTTTTTCTACACCAAATTTACGGACTGCGTGAAGTGTTTTTTCTGTGGTGGTGAGATCAGAGATTGGGGTGCAGAAGACGATGCCTTTCTGGAACACGGGAGACTATTTCCCGATTGCAAATTTGTAAAAAAACTATTATTGGGGGAACGTCTTTTTAAAAACATTCATGTAAAATTTGACCTCGTTCCCGTAACTTTCTTTTTCCTCGATGTAGAAGATCGAACTAACTATTCCTTATTAAATAATTTCCATTTTAAAAGAAGAATCTCCCTAATTAATAATATTTTACAGCCTATTTTATTAAAACATGTACAAAAAGTGTAATAAAAAATGATTTAGTATAATATTCGTCTCGTTATTTTTTCCCAATACATTTTAGGTAAAAAAGATAGGTAAGTGGAGGTATCCATAAAATGAGGTGAAGTAATAAAGCGAAGCTAGAGTGCTCCATAATTTTGGATCTTTAAATTCGGTGGATCTATAAAAACCGCTCTATAATTTTGGTATCTATAAAAAAATGGTATTATGGATAAGGAAATCATAGAGCCTTATCTATATTCCTGTTTATCTATAAAATAGATTTATAATTTTGCTTATCCTTGCCCAGGCCTATTTCTCTAACGGTAGCGAAACTAGTCGTGACTAGCATTTTAATAAATGTTATTTAATTTTTACTACGGAAATGTGGTTTTTATTTTCGTTCTGTAACTTAACTTAACCCAAATCTAATGTTAATAAGCGAAAAGCTGGAGACCACACCGACATAAAGATCCCGGCCGTTATTCAAGTCCGTTCGTCATGCTTCGGGAGTTCAACATTACTTGTAAAATGAAATATCGCAAGAGTTGAAGCTAGGACGTAACGTATATGACCTTTACGTCAAGGTTCCTAGAAATTAATTTACGCTAATATAGGTTGGCTGGTTTGGCAGCATTTCCTATGGGCAGTTTTAAGCGCGTTCATTGGCTGTTCGATTGACGTCATCATGAGACTTGGAGAATTTCTTTAAGTTTTTCCCAAGGCCATGTGCCAGGGCCTTAAGGAAGCTAGATTTGGTGTCAGACGGACAGCGCTTTTGCCTAAATTATGTCATAATTTATGAATTGTATTAAGTAAGTACATTTTTTTCAACTTTATTGTTATTTAAGTATTCGATTTTATTATTTTATTTATTTTGGATTATTTTTAACCAAAGTTAGACGTAAATATATTGCAATTTGTAAAATGCATGCCATTATGACTTAAGACTAGGCCGTTTTTATTTAGGTTTTTCATTTTTTATATCAATATTTATTCTTTTACATGGTTTCCAAAAGCTAATAGGATGACTGGTACAAGATATGCGGTTGCAGTGTGCCAAATTGTTGAAAATCCACCAAACAATCTGAAGAAACCCAAAATATAACATATTATTGATTCCGCAAAGATCCTGAGCTGCAGAAGGTGTGGGTTGTGCGTTGTAGAAGGTTAGACAAATTTAATCCAGAAACATCGCGTATTTGCTCAGAACATTTTAATTTGGAAGACTTCAAAAGGGTTCTCCAATCAGAACTGACGGGGATTTCTCGAAAGAGAATCCGAATATAATAGTAGGAAAAAGGTACAAAAATTGTGACTTAACATTTCACAGAAATGTTTGACAATTTCATTATCATTATCCTAAAATGTACTTAGCAGCTTTACACACAATGACATAAAAAGTAAGGAAGTGTATAAAGGATATTATTATTATTTTTTGCCCCTTGATAAGAGGCCATATTCACATATCCGAAGATCACTAGCTAGTCTTTCCTCAGTTATTTGGTTCTATATAATTTGTAGAGGAAACTGATCTCGGTTATTTTTAAATTCATTGACAATATAAAAAAAATGCTTTAACAAATAAATGTAAAATCACAACCAGCCAAATTAAATTCAAAAATTTCTGTTTTTGAAAACATACCCAGGTTAACTTTTTATTTCTAAGTTGAAAAATAACGGTGATATTTTATATCAAATTGTTGACTAGATTTCAAATCTGACATTATTGAATGAGATTGGCGTTTTAATAGATAAATAGTTGAATCTCAAAAATACAACGTTTTTGGCATTAAGTTCTAAAAGATATTTGATTATTTGTGATGTTTTATAGAAAGTCATTTTTGTATATTTGAAACAATGGTATTGTTTTTATAAAACAGTAAAAGTTAACTAGTGAAGATATTATTAATTTTAAAATTGGCATTGTAAAATTGTAAAAGATATTTGTGATACTTTATAGAAAGTCATTTTTGTTTTGTTTGAAACAATGGGTATGGTTTTTATAAAAGGGTAAAAGTTAACTAGTGGAGATATTATTAAATGGATTGAGTTATTTCATTGAAAAATTTCGTTTTTAAATTTTTGGATAACACAACACTTGTATTTGTTATATGTAAAATTCTAATTGTAATGTTCAGTTTAATTGGAAAATGAATTTTTCCAATAAATTCTGGTTTAAAAAATATATTTTTTTAATATCAATAAAACAATTTACACGCCTTCAATTTTTGTAAAAAACTCAAAAATAACCGAGAAATTTGGGGCGGTAGAGCGCTTAGCGAGAGACACGGGACGGGATGGGAGTCTCATGATGACGTCACAAACGCGGAAGACGAGAGAGTTAAAATTTCCTGAGATTTTAGAACCGCGAACTGCCCCCCCTTGCCTTTACGTGTTGTTTTAATATAAATGCGGTTTTATTATAAACGTCTGCCCGAATTATGCATTACCTTCCAAAAAATACGAAATATTCAATCATTTGAAGCCGTTTTTGTGTACCTTATATAGCAGATTTTTTAAAAAAGTATAAAAAGTTTATTTTAATAGTTTTATAGAGTATTATAAAGAAAACTCTAACTAACCTTTCTCGTTTCTTGGTCTTTGGCCGTTAGCCGTCTTTTGGCGTTTGTGGACTTGTGGTCTTTGTTCTTTACGTTAAGAATTTCGAAAGGGACGTCTGCTTTCTGGTCTTGTTTGGCAATAGAAATATTTACTCCTATCTAGAACGCATCTTTTTACCGGAGAACGTGTCGCAATTTGACTTCGTAGCTTTGAGCAGTGCTTTTTTGATTGCGCTACGCATGTGACTCTACGAGTCCTAATTGACGACACTTTAAAATTATTGTGTTTATAAGGTGTAAGTCTATGTGTTCGAGTATATAAAGGCATGGTTAAATTTATGGCAACACTACAAATAGTTATTTGACTCCGTCATTCCGTTTAAAATAATAATAATAATAATAATAATAATCAGCTAGGCTAATACCCAAGGCACCACCCTAGGCCTAAGTCATCAAGCGACTTTTGAACTGGTCGACCATTCTTGAAATGTTTTTAGATTAAAAGGGCACTGCACAACATTAGGGAGCTAATTTAGCTTTAAGATAGTGCGTTCGAAAAATCAAAAAGGATAGTACGGTTTATAAAGAGAAAAGGCAGGTTAGTCCTCAAGTGTCAGGGCCGTCTTAAGGCATGGGCTAAATGGGCTACAGCCCAGGGCCCCCAGCCAGTTTTGGGGCCCTGGCTAGGGATAAGGGTTTAGTTGGTAAATATTATTTATGTTCATTTAATATTATGTATTTTTTAGTTACGTCTAAAGTAATTTGACTCATCGCCACATCGCGTATCATACGGTACCTACAATTTCTAAAACCTAACAGCGAGTCACTGTCAGTAAAAATCTTATTTTCAGTAGTCTTATCTTATTCTTTTGAAAAGTTTTGGTTTGATTATTGTGTAGTTGAATTTAGACAACGGACATACAATGGCTGACCGTTGGGGATCACAAAGGTCTTAAAAAATAGCCCAGGGCCCCAAAAGGTCTGTCCAGTGTTATGCAGCGCCCCCTATTATCCGAAAACCTTTCAAGAACCTCACTGAATTCTAAATTGAATAAAAACGTATGGGTAAAAAACCTTGGATGAATAAGTAACGTGTAATTTGAGTTTAATTAATGCTTTTATAATTAAAAATTAAAGTATTAAACATTTAAAAGTTAGTTTCCAAATCTCGATAAAATTTTTAGGAGTGATTCCCATAATAATCCGACAATCATATTTTCTACTATATATATTCATTAGTTGTGCCCTCTCCATGTCGTGCAGTTCTTAGGTCCTATTGATAGTGAACAACGTGTAATGTTTACACATTTAAAAACAAGGTTTTACGGTAAGTGTATTTTTCAAATTATTGCAAAGTTTCCTATTTACTGGCGATATTTAGTTTTGTAATATTTTAATTATTAATAGTTGGAACTTAATGTTAGAACTAAAGTAAAATACATGTCGTCTGATATTAGGCCTTGCATTTTTATTTCCGACTGTATTGGTGGTTAATAATTTCTTCTGCAACAGTGGCGGCGCCAGAATTTTTAGGGGGTTAGGTGAAATTGTGGATTTATGAATGTACCATCTTAAACTCGATAGATTATTAGCGGTACAGCAAAGACCTTTTGGTCATTTTTACAAAAAAATTATAGGTCAGATATTTATGACTATACATAAATCTAGTTTTTTATCTTTAGGTGGTGATGCCTATCAGCGTATTGTAGGCCCACATAGCAGCTGCTCACCTCCACTTGCTAGGGATGAGTCAAACGCTATGGATTAATCGAGTAGTGCGGACACGAATAAAATGGATTATTCGTCTAGCGCACATTCTCAATCTGTGGTATTGGACCATTTGGGGAGCCCATACTCACAAAGAGAGGCCATTGACCTTTTTGGTAGCACTCAGTATACTGATCAATTGAATTTGGTAAACTCGGAGGATTTAGGTAGTAATGAAGATCAAGTTAGTGACACTAATGAGGCTAAATACAACGGCACCACATTAGATCAAGTCAATTATGTTCATAATGTTCAAGAAGAGAAAGAACTGTCGGTAGCTTATCACACAAATGTTAATCTACCATTATCTAAAAATGAAACGCTAAGTATTTTTAATAACATTGCAAAAGGAGCTATTGATGGAGTAACATTCAGTTTAAATGATTCCATTATTTAAGGTGAAGACATTTTAATATTATCAATTGCCAGAGCAGATCTGGAAAAATCTAAGGGCGACAACATGATATGGAAGCAGCACAAATCTTCGAAGAACGACTCACACCCGGTTCTGAAACGTCAATATTACATAAGATGGGGAGTGAAAGATTATGAATAGAGTACTGGTTTCAAAAAGTACGTGTATACCATGAAACGAACTGAGGGGCTGTTCAGAAATTACGTAACGCAGAAAAACCACTTTTTAGACTCCCCCTCCCCCTCGTAACAAAAAGTAACAAATGGAAAGACGCCTCTTCTCAAATTACGTAACAGATATTATTATAGTACGTAACAACTAATATGCTGGCAATAAAGTACAATAAGATCAGGTACTAAATTTTATTGTTTGTAATTGAAACTTGAAATGACAACTGTATTTTTATTCAACACTTTATACCCACCCATGGGTTTTATTGTGGTGTCTTATCGGGGAACGCTTTTCCGTAAGCAGATATGAGGGACGTAAATAGAGCGCTTTTGTCCATTTTTAACTATGAAAAATCAATCTAAACTGAGGAAAAAAATTAAAACTTTAAAATTCACGTGGTAGATCCAGACTAATCGTTCTCGCACTTTTGTCCATCCCGAGCGGGGGAAAATAGGCGAAACTGTAGATCAAGGTCATATGAAATTCTTTTAAACGTGAGTAAACCAATGAAAATGCTTATGTTTTTAATAATTACGACTGTTTCTGAAGGTTATGAAAATTTTATTCTACGATATTAAAAATAATATGTGTTACGTAACATTTTAGTGAACCCTCGGCCCCCCCCCCACGTAACAATTAGTAGCGCTTGCACAAACCCCTCTCCCCCCTACCGCGTTACGTAATTTGTGAACAGCCCCTGAGGGCTGTTATCCAATAATAGTACAATACATCGGTAACGAATCAATTTGGGTACAAAGGTCATATTTAAACCATACGATTGACTTGCATCGCACTAAGAAAGTCCAGTGTGAACGAAATATCTAATGTTTTTGATTTAACTGTTGATTCGACTGATACTGTCCAAAAAAAGAATAACGGGCTAATTAATAGCTCAACATTTTCATCTTTGTTAGTGCTTCGTGACAGTGTACTTCCCAAAGACTCAATTAGAAAAGTCGCGTTTAAAGATGAATTAATGGTTGTTTTGGGCCACAAAGAAGGTGTCATGTTAGGCACAGATCTTCTTAAAGACTCTATAAAATACCCTAGATTAGAACAATGTTTGATGTACGACGCGTCTTTTAAACTTGGTAATTTTTTTTAAGTACCGTTATTTTAAAAAACACTAGGCTTAAGGGAGATCCTGAATTTCCAGTAATTTATCTTTTACATGGCAATAAATTGGGATGTGTTCAAGAGTTATTTTGGAAAGATTACGTGATGGCAGAGCTGAACTTTGAAAAATTCGGTAAAAATACTCCTATCCTAATAAAAGGTGAAGATCATATTGAAAAAGCAGTCCGTAACAGTTGCAACGTGGCAGAAAACCATATAATGTTTTGTGAGAAATTTATGATAGCCCAAATTAATAGTTTTCTAAATGAAAATAATTGTTTAAGTGGGTTGCGTTTGATTAGTAATGAACTATATGTAGATGAAATACGAAAACTTATGCATTCTCAGAGCAAGGAGTACTTTGATATTAACTTTGAGCTATACTCTAAAGAGTGGCCAGAAAATTTTCGCCACTTTGTAGAGCACAATTTCAAACTTCAAATTACGCAAAACATCGGTAGGAAAATAAAATTTTCCAACTTTAACAAAGATCAAGTGAACTTAATTTGTCAGAAACTTTGCACCCAGAGTTGACAGTAGTCACGATGGAAAGAGGAATGAAAGATGATGCTATTGTTTTAATGTTATATGAAGTGCAAGTAGCTAAATTGACTGACTATAATTTTGCTTTAGTAAACGAAAATAAGAATTATACGATCAAAGACTATTTCGCTAACAAACACCCTTTATCGGTTATTCCGCGTTGTTTCGAAGATATATTAAGTAGAGCCACGTATTTTTCGCTACACGAACAAAATGAAAAACTTAATGAGGTACTGAAATTTACAAGCGAAAGAAGGTCGCTTCAGCTAAAAGCATCAGAAATTGTTGAAAAGAATTTCGTTAGGCATGTTGAAGGTACCCAACTCTATCACATTAGGGATCCAAACAATAATGAAAGGCATGTTATAAACACGGAAAATAAAAACAAATTATGCAGTTGTCTAAAAGGCCATAAGCGCTGCTTACACATTTTAGCTATGGAGTTATTTGGCAATCGGTCAAACGACGCAGCAACCGAAAATAAAGTTCCTACTCTTCGTTTATCACACATTGTGTCTACTAAAAGCAAAAATGTAAAACTTGATAGTCCATGCGTTAAATATTCTACTCGCGCAAAGAATTCTGAGCACCTTATTGAAGCACTTTCAAATTAAATCGACCTCTCGTCAGTTTTCTCTGATAATGAAACGAACTACAAGTGCAAAAAGAAACGCAAGTTATCTAAAATCAAGAAATTTAATTACGAGGTTGAAATGCGAGAAAATAATAAGTATGCGTGTCTCATGCCTGGAAAAATAACAGATTTGCTAATGAACACGGCAGTTGCTCAGTTAATATATCAAAGTAAAAATAAAACCGAGTTTTTCCCAGTTAGTTCAAATTGTTTCGAAATCGTACTAGCAAATGACCCTGCTGGTTTGAGTTTGGTAGAAGAAACGTTTAAAGGACTGTTAGACATAGAAAATTGTGTGAACACATTGATAGTTTTAATACCAGTACACAGAGATTTTGGTATTCATTGGCTGCTCGGTACTGTTTCCTTACATAGTGCTATAGTAAAGATAATAGACTGTTCTGTAGCTTCAGATGATGAAATTAAAGATAGCTTGCAAGCTTTAAAACTTTTAGGACGTTTAGCATTCGGCGAAGCTAACTCTTGGTCAGAGGTAAATGAGTCGAAAACCACAGAAATTAGCAATGTATACGACAGTGGTGGTTGTATTTTAGTGTTTTTAATTGATCTTCTTGATCTGGATAAAAATAAAAAAAGTTACTTATCGACGTTTAATATTTGATATTGTCAGAGCCTGCGAAGACAAAAAATGTGAACCCTTTCCAATGGAAGTCATGTTTAAACACTATACATTACCTCATTTTGACGCACAAGCTGGAGATATTAGCAATTCCGAGTTAGTTGCCAATGAATTACGTTTCAATAAAGAGCTAAATAAAAGTGAAAGCGGCGAAGAAATAGAATTTTTAGAACGCAATTGTGGGTTAAATCTTTACGACAAGACTAGTGCCGTTCTAATTAGGAAATATGCCGCGAAAGGTAGTGTTCTTACGGTACCGAGTAGCATATACCAAAGAGCATACGAAGGTTTGACTGGCATAAGAGAATGTTGTGAAAAAATAGATTATGTTGCAGGTTTTATGCAATTACATCAAGCCCTAAACAAAAAATTAATTGTAGTTAATATGAAAATACAATTAAATGATGAAATCACACTCGGCATAATTCATTTCAAAATAAAATCACTCTACATGTTGAGTTGTTGTAAAACTTTATCAGAACAATCACACCTAAGTTTTCGGATACTGATGGCCATAGTACATATCTGCTAGGAAGTCGCAAAGTTGGACTTTTTAATTTCCGAATGGAATTGTTTTTTTAGTATAGATTGTATAAAGGATTCAAATGTCGCAAAATATGGAATTACAACACAAATATGTTTGTACTCCATTTTGCTAGGGAGAAAAACCAATGGAATAAAAATGGAAACCACACATGATAAAAAGTGGCTTAAATCTGTTATCGAGGAATATAAGGAACATTTGAATAATTATGAACCAAACAAAAAATTTGAAAAAGTAAATGGGTTGTGTTGGCTTGAACCTATTATTACAACGTATATAACGTTGATACATGTTAGAACAATAGATACCGAATCCATAACTAGTGAATGGTTAGAAAACATTAAAGGCAACTACAAAGTTTGTGAACTTGAATATACATGTCAGAACCCAAAAGACAAACGAAAAGTATTTTGCGTTTTCTGCCGGAAAACGTACCATTACAATTGTCTGGGTTTCAAAAACCAAGTTCTGAAAAATTACTTCATTTGCTTCAACTGTAATTAAAGGTTAAATTAATGTTGTTCTTTATATTTCAACTACTTTAGTAATTTCTGCATAGTTATATAGTAACATAACATGTAAAAGGTTTAATAATAATAATAATAATAAAAAAGCTTTTTATTTAAGATATCCTTTTCAGCGATACACTGCTTTACGAAAGGGTCTTGACATTAAATTAAATTATATACACAGTAGTGCGTCGTTTTATACAATACTATTAAAATAAATTATTATTTTCTAACTAATTACTGCCAAAAAGACAACACATTTTTGTTAAAAGTAGTTAAGTTTAAAATATCTCTTATATTTCTAGGTAATTCATGCCATAGTCTAATACCGTTTTCCCTGATGCTTTTATTACAAAATCTTTTATGTGAATTTTCAGCTAATCTAAAGAAGTGGGAGGCACCATTCCGAGTGTTATGATTATGAAATGCATTTGATTATTATGGACTTTAAGCATGAATTGTAATAATGCTAACGAATATAATTTGCCAAGTGGAAGCCACTTCAAAGTCTCGAGTGCAACCTTTAACGGAAAATATTTTGTAACTTTTTTCACAAAACGAGCACCATAGTGATAAGCAGAAGATAGTTTTTTGATATTTTTTGCTCTAGTCGAGAAATAAAAAATTATACCATACATCAGAATTGGCAATATCACTGATTTATATAGAGTATTTAAAATATTGCTGTTCAATGACCTTTGCAATGGTCTCAATAGCCAATATCGCAATTTCATTTTCTTGATAGTATATTCAATGTGTTTTCCACGATAAATTTTTTATGATGTTACTCTATCGATATCATGTTGTTTTAAAGTAATCAAATTAGGAAAAGAGTGTTTTAAATTTGGGGACAGAACTATAAACTTGGTTTTCTTTTTATTCAGTTTTAAATTCCGATTTAAAAGTTTTGTTTTGAGGATTTTTTATATCCAATTCCATATTATATAATAAGTCCGAAATACTGTTTGAGGCAGTCATTAGCGAACTGTCATCTGCATATTCGTGTGCTGTGCTATTCACCAGACAAATATGAATATCGGCTGTATATATATTAAATAATAGGGGCCCCAATACACTAACCTGGGGTACCCCGCTGTAAATAGGTAGTGGTGGTGATGTACAACCGTCAATAACAACAGATTGACTTCTGTGTGTGAGATACGATGCAAACCATTTATTTTCAGTATTCTTTACGCCATAGCATTAAAGAATTTGAAGTAGTATTTGGTGACTAACGGAATCAAAAGCCTTTGACATATCCACGAACACCAAACCAACGATCTACCGCTCTTTTAACTTATTAATAATTGATTCTAAAAGGTCTGACGTACATGTTGAAGTTGAATTTCTTCTCCTGAAGCCACATTGTTTTACGTATAGAATATCATGTTCTATGGCATACTGATAGTGGTCATATGCTATTCCCTAAATAGTTTTCGATAGACAAGCCAAAACTGAAATTAACCTGAATTCGCTTAATTCTTGAACGGAAATGGCTTTTGCCTTTTTCAATTATGTGGGGAAAACACCGGAAAATTAAGATAGGTTTATGATATACAGGGTGTTACGGATAAGAGTAACGAAACTTTTAAAATGTGTTTTATGGGTCAATACGAGTTGAAAATGTCCAATGAACCATGGTCCTAAAATGTACCGTTTAGGAGATATAAGCTTTCAAAATTTTACCTAAAAAACACCGAAAGTCACGCAAATGTGAAATCCTTATTATGCCTTGATCACAATTGTTGTCTTAAAATGATCGGTTGTTTTTTAGAGAGAAAGTTATAACAGGATCGCCGAATATCAAAAGATCATTACAATATCGTCCGGAAGCTTTAAAAACAAGACTTGTAATAATTTTCGACGTTTAACTGTAACCTAGTCGTGTTTGATAGTACAAAAACGAGCAGCACATAATGAATGATATGTTTTTATTTATCAAAACAGAACAATTATTGACATTGTTACACGCACCGTTCACATTCAATTTTTCGCGAGAAATTGGCCTCATCGCATGCTAAGATGACAATTGGGAGCTGCGGATCTTCTTGCACTCTGTCCACATTCCATTCAATGTTTCAGGTACTGACAATTTTCGTTGATGACCCCAGCACAAGTACCGGTCAAGCTGGACGACAGCTGGGTGTAAATCACGTGATGGTCTGGAGAATTCTTCACGGTCATCGTTATCACCCTTACCACTTACAGAAAGTTCAAGCCTTAAGCGAAGCCGACTATCCACACCGCCGCAACTTCTGTCAGTGGATTGTGGACAGAGTGCAAGAAGATCCGCAGTTCCCAATTGTCATCTTAGCATGCGATGAGGCCAATTTCTCGCGAGATGGTATTCTTAACTTACACAAAACCCATCAGTGGAACCAAAACCACCCTCACGGAACTGTGGTCGCAGCTCACCAAGAAAGATTCAGCCTAAACGTGTGGTGTGGCATTGTTGGAGACAACCTAGTGGGACCCTATTTCCTTCCGCCAAGATTGTATGGAGATTCGTACCTGGAATTTCTGCAACGAGGCCTACCAGAGCTTCTGGAAGATATTCCATTAGCGACTAGACAGCGGATGTGGTTATTGCACGGTTCATTTTAGGACCATGGTTCATTAGACATTTTCAACTCGTATTGACCCATAGAACACATAATAAAAGTTTCGGTACTCTTATCCGTAACACCCTGTATGTTAATATTAAAGCTATGATGTGCGCTAAAGCGTGAATTAGGGCAGGATTTAGATTATCTAGCCCAGTTGATTTTGTTGAAATGATTTCATAGAGATGCTTGGTAACCAAGTCCTCGAAATTTAAACAGTTGAGTCGGCAGTTCACTAATAGTATTCAAGGCTGTAATATTGAAGTTACTGGATAAGTTATTCAATTCCACTGCAATGTCTTGAAATTCAGAAATAATTTTGTCCCCGATTCTAATATGCGATATTCTCTCCTCAGTGGGTTAAAGGTGGGGTTTTTAAGTTTTCCACATGCTACTACTTAAATAAAATATTAAGTTTGCTGTACAGGGAATAGGTTATTCTAGTGGATTCTAGATGCAAATTATTTAGAATTAAATACAATATTAAGTTTACTGTACATATAGTAGGTTATTACAGTGGATTCTAGATGAAATTTATTTAGAATTAAATTAAATATTAAGTTTACTGTACAGGGAATAGGTTATTCAAGTGGATTCTAGATGTAAATTATTTAGAATTAAATAAAATATTAAGTTAGCTGTACATATAGTAGGTTATTCTAGTGGATTCTAGATGAAATTTATTTAGAATTAAATAAAATATTAAGTTTACTGTACAGGGAATAGGTTATTCTAGTGGATTCTAGATGAAAATTATTTAGAATAAAATTAAATATTAAGTTTCCTGTACATATAGTAGGTTATTACAGTGGATTAGAGATGAAATTTATTTAGTATTAAATAAAATATTAAGTTTACTGTACAGGGAATAGGTTATTACAGTGGATTCTAGATAAAATTTATTTAGAATTAAATAAAATATTAAGTTTACTGTACAGGGAATAGGTTATTACAGTGGATTCTAGATAAAATTTATTTGGAATTAAATAAAATATTAAGTTTATTGTACAGGGAATAGGTTATTCTAGTGGATTCTAGATGCAAATTATTTAGAATTAAATAAAATATTAAGTTTACTGTACATATAGTTGGTTATTACAGTGGATTCTAGATGAAATTAATTTAGAATAAAAATAAAATATTAAGTTTACTGTACAATGAATAGGTTATTCTAGTGGATTCTAGATGTAAATTATTTAGAATTAAATAAAATATTAAGTTTGCTGTACATATAGTAGGTTATTACAGTGGATTAGAGATGAAATTTATTTAGTATTAAATAAAATATTAAGTTTACTGTACAGGGAATAGGTTATTACAGTGGATTCTAGATAAAATTTATTTGGAATTAAATAAAATATTAAGTTTATTGTACAGGGAATAGGTTATTCTAGTTTATTCTAGATGCAAATTATTTAGAATAAAATAAAATATTAAGTTTTCTGTACATATAGTAGGTTATTAAAGTGGATTCTAGATGAAATTTATTTAGAATAAAATAAAATATTAAGTTTCCTGTACATATAGTAGGTTATTACAGTGGATTCCAGATGAAATTTATTTAGAATAAAAATAAAATATTAAGTTTACTGTACAAGGAATAGGTTATTCTAGTGGATTCTAGATGTAAATTATTTAGAATTAAATAAAATATTAAGTTTACTGTACAGGGAATAGGTTATTCTAGTGGATTCTAGATGAAAATTATTTAGAATAAAATTAAATATTAAGTTTCCTGTACATATAGTAGGTTATTACAGTGGATTAGAGATGAAATTTATTTAGTATTAAATAAAATATTAAGTTTACTGTACAGGGAATAGGTTATTCTAGTGGATTGTAGATGAAAATTATTTAGAATAAAATTAAATATTAAGTTTCCTGTACATATAGTAGGTTATTACAGTGGATTAGAGATGAAATTTATTTAGTATTAAATAAAATATTAAGTTTACTGTACAGGGAATAGATTATTACAGTGGATTCTAAATAAAATATTAAGTTTATTGTACAGGGAATAGGTTATTCTAGTTTATTCTAGATGCAAATTATTTAGAATAAAATAAAATATTAAGTTTTCTGTACATATAGTAGGTTATTACAGTTGATTCTAGATGAAATTTATTTATAATAAAAATAAAATATTAAGTTTACTGTACAAGGAATAGGTTATTCTAGTGGATTCTAGATGTAAATTATTTAGAATTAAATAAAATATTAAGTTTGCTGTACATATAGTAGGTTATTACAGTGGATTAGAGATGAAATTTATTTAGTATTAAATAAAATATTAAGTTTACTGTACAGGGAATAGGTTATTCTAGTGGATTCTAGATGAAAATTATTTAGAATAAAATTAAATATTAAGTTTCCTGTACATATAGTAGGTTATTACAGTGGATTAGAGATGAAATTTATTTAGTATTAAATAAAATATTAAGTTTACTGTACAGGGAATAGATTATTACAGTGGATTCTAAATAAAATATTAAGTTTATTGTACAGGGAATAGGTTATTCTAGTTTATTCTAGATGCAAATTATTTAGAATAAAATAAAATATTAAGTTTTCTGTACATATAGTAGGTTATTACAGTTGATTCTAGATGAAATTTATTTATAATAAAAATAAAATATTAAGTTTACTGTACAAGGAATAGGTTATTCTAGTGGATTCTAGATGTAAATTATTTAGAATTAAATAAAATATTAAGTTTGCTGTACATATAGTAGGTTATTACAGTGGATTCTAGATGAAAATTATTTAGAATAAAATTAAATATTAAGTTTCCTGTACATATAGTAGGTTATTAAAGTGGATTCTAGATGAAATTTATTTAGAATAAAAATAAAATATTAAGTTTACTGTACAAGGAATAGGTTATTCTAGTGGATTCTAGATGTAAATTATTTAGAATTAAATAAAATATTAAGTTCGCTGTACATATAGTAGGTTATTACAGTGGATTCTAGGTGAAATTTATTTAGAATTAAATAAAATATTAAGTTTACTGTACAGGGAATAGGTTATTCTAGTGGATTCTAGATGCAAATTATTTAGAATTAAATAAAATATGTTTGCTTTACATATAGTAGGTTATTACAGTGGATTCTAGATGAAATTTATTTAGAATTAAATAAAATATTAAGTTTCCTGTACATATAGTAGGTTATTACAGTGGATTCAAGATGAAATTTATTTAGAATAAAAATAAAATATTAAGTTTACTGTACAAGGAATAGGTTATTCTAGTGGATTCTAGATGTAAATTATTTAGAATTAAATAAAATATTAAGTTTACTGTACAGGGAATAGGTTATTCTAGTGGATTCTAGATGAAAACTATTTAGAATAAAATTAAATATTAAGTTTCCTGTACATATAGTAGGTTATTACAGTGGATTAGAGATGAAATTTATTTAGTATTAAATAAAATATTAAGTTTACTGTACAGGGAATAGGTTATTCTAGTGGATTCTAGATGAAAATTATTTAGAATAAAATTAAATATTAAGTTTCCTGTACATATAGTAGGTTATTACAGTGGATTAGAGATGAAATTTATTTAGTATTAAATAAAATATTAAGTTTACTGTACAGGGAATAGGTTATTCTAGTGGATTCTAGATAAAATTTATTTAGAATTAAATAAAATATTAAGTTTATTGTACAGGGAATAGGTTATTCTAGTTTATTCTAGATGCATATTATTTAGAATAAATTAAAATATTAAGTTTTCTGTACATATAGTAGGTTATTACAGTGGATTCTAAATGAAATTTATTTAGAATAAAATTAAATATTAAGTTTCCTGTACATATAGTAGGTTATTACAGTGGATTCTAGATGAAATTTATTTAGAATTAAATAAAATATTAAGTTTACTGTACAGGTAATAGGTTATGCTAGTGGATTCTAGATGAAAATTATTTAGAATAAAATTAAATATTAAGTTTCCTGTACATATAGTAGGTTATTACAGTGGATTAGAGATAAAATATTAAGTTTTCTGTACAGGGAATAGGTTATTCTAGTGGATTCTAGATGGAAATTATTTAGAATAAAATTAAATATTAAGTTTCCTGTACATATAGTAGGTTATTACAGTGGATTAGAGATGAAATTTATTTAGTATTAAATAAAATATTAAGTTTACTGTACAGGGAATAGGTTATTCTAGTGGATTCTAGATGAAAATTATTTAGAATAAAATTAAATATTAAGTTTCCTGTACATACAGTGGATTAGAGATGAAATTTATTTAGTATTAAATAAAATATTAAGTTTACTGTACAGGGAATAGATTATTACAGTGGATTCTAGATAAAATTTATTTAGAATTAAATAAAATATTAAGTTTATTGTACAGGGAATAGGTTATTCTAGTTTATTCTAGATGCAAATTATTTAGAATAAAATAAAATATTAAGTTTTATGTACATATAGTAGGTTATTACAGTTGATTCTAGATGAAATTTATTTATAATAAAAATAAAATATTAAGTTTACTGTACAAGGAATAGGTTATTCTAGTGGATTCTAGATGTAAATTATTTAGAATTAAATAAAATATTAAGTTTACTGTACAGGGAATAGGTTATTCTAGTGGATTCTAGATGCAAATTATTTAGAATTAAATAAAATATTAAGTTTACTGTACAGGGAATAGGTTATTCTAGTGGATTCTAGATGCAAATTATTTAGAATTAAATAAAATATGTTTGCTTTACATATAGTAGGTTATTACAGTGGATTCTAGATGAAATTTATTTAGAATAAAATAAAATATTAAGTTTCCTGTACATATAGTAGGTTATTACAGTGGATTCCAGATGAAATTTATTTAGAATAAAAATAAAATATTAAGTTTACTGTACAAGGAATAGGTTATTCTAGTGGATTCTAGATGTAAATTATTTAGAATTAAATAAAATATTAAGTTTCCTGTACATATAGTAGGTTATTACAGTGGATTAGAGATGAAATTTATTTAGTATTAAATAAAATATTAAGTTTACTGTACAGAGAATAGGTTATTCTACTGGATTCTAGATGAAAATTATTTAGAATAAAATAAAATATTAAGTTTTCTGTACATATAGTAGGTTATTACAGTGGATTCTAGATGAAATTTATTTACAATTAAATAAAATATTAAGTTTACTGTACAGGGAATGGGTTATTCTAGTGGATTCTAGATGCAAATTATTTAGAATAAAATAAAATATGTTTGCTTTACATATAGTAGGTTATTACAGTGGATTCTAGATGAAATTTATTTAGAATTAAATAAAATATTAAGTTTCCTGTACATGGAATAGGTTATTCTAGTGGATTCCAGATGCAAATTATTTAGAATAAAATAAAATATTAAGTTTGCTGTACATATAGTAGGTTATTACAGTGGATTCTAGATGAAATTTATTTAGAATAAAATAAAATATTAAGTTTATTGTACAGGGAATAGGTTATTCTAGTTTATTCTAGATGCAAATTATTTAGAATTAAATAAAATATTAAGTTTCCTGTACATATAGTAGGTTATTACAGTGGATTCTAGATGAAATTTATTTACAATTAAATAAAATATTAAGTTTACTGTATAGGGAATAGCTTAATCTAGTGGATTCTAGATGGAAATTATTTAGAATTAAATAAAATATTAAGTTTGCTGTACATATAGTAGGTTATTACAGTGGATTCTAGGTGAAATTTATTTAGAATTAAATAAAATATTAAGTTTACTGTACAGGGAATAGGTTATTCTAGTGGATTCTAGATGCAAATTATTTAGAATTAAATAAAATATGTTTGCTTTACATATAGTAAATTATTACAGTGGATTCTAGATGAAATTTATTTAGAATTAAATAAAATATTAAGTTTCCTGTACATATAGTAGGTTATTACAGTGGATTCTAGATGAAATTTATTTACAATTAAATAAAATATTAAGTTTACTGTATAGGGAATAGCTTAATCTAGTGGATTCTAGATGGAAATTATTTAGAATTAAATAAAATATTAAGTTTCCTGTACATATTGTAGGTTATTACAGTGGATTATAGATGAAATTTATTTAGTATCAAATAAAATATTAAGTTTCCTGACAGGGAATAGGTTATTCTAGTGGATTCTAGATGCAAATTATTTAGAATAAAATAAAATATTAAGTTAGCTGTACATATAGTAGGTTATTACAGTGGATTCTAGATGAAATTTATTTAGAATTAAATAAAATATTAAGTTTATTGTACAGGGAGTAGGTTATTCTAGTTTATTCTAGATGCAAATTATTTAGAATTAAATAAAATATTAAGTTTGCTGTACATATAGTAGGTTATAAAAGTGGATTCTAGATGCAAATTATTTAGAAAAATATAAAATATTAAGTTTAATATACAGGGAATAGGTTATTACAGTGGCTTCTAGATGAAATTTATTTACAATTAAATAAAATATTAAGTTTACTGTACAGGGAATAGGTTATTCTAGTGGATTCCAGATGCAAATTATTTAGAATTAAATAAAATATTAAGTTTGCTGTACATATAGTAGGTTATTACAGTGGATTCTAGATGAAATTTATTTAGTATTAAATAAAATATTAAGTTTACTGTACAGGGAATAGGTTATTCTAGTGGATTTTAGATGCAAATTATTTAGAATTAAATAAAATATTAAGTTTGCTGTACATATAGTAGGTTATTACAGTGGATTCTAGGTGAAATTTATTTAGAATTAAATAAAATATTAAGTGTACTGTACAGAGAATAGGTTATTCTAGTGGATTCTAGATGAAAATTATTTAGAATTAAATAAAATATGGTTGCTTTACATATAGTAGGTTATTACAGTGGATTCTAGATGAAATTTATTTAGAATTAAATACAATATTAAGTTTACTGTACAGTGAATAGGTTATTCTAGTGGATTCTAGATTAAATTTATTTAGAATTAAATAAAATATTAAGTTTACTGTACTGGGAACAGGTTATTCTAGTGGATTTTAGATGCAAATTATTTAGAATTAAATAAAATATTAAGTTTGCTGTACATATAGTAGGTTATTACAGTTGATTCTAGATGAATATTATTTACAAAAATATAAAATATCATCTTTACTTTACAGATACTTTGTTATTATAGTGGATTCTAGATGAAAAAGATTAAGAGTTAAATAAAATATCAAGTTTACTCTACAGGGAATTAGGTTTTACAGAGGATTCTAGAAAAAACATTTAGAATTAAATAAAATATGGAGATTAGTTTGCGGGTGATAAATTTTTATACTGGATTCTGGAGGATTTTTTGGTTTAATTAAAATATCTTGTTCATTGTATAGGATTCTATATAAAAAAACAAAGATTGAAATATATAAAATATAAGATAATTGGTCTTATTTTAAGCGTTTCGAGTGACGTGTGTAAAGTTTTTATCTTTGATTTGTGAAAGTGTATATTTTGTCAAATAGTACTCTCTTAACTATGCTAGTAGCAAACATACTGTATTCTAGAGATTCTAAAGAGGCTAAGATTCTTTTTAGTATCACCCCTCTGTTTCCTTTGTACGCAAGACTTTGAAAAAAGGGGTAAGCGCGCAAAAGAAAGCGTAGAACTATCTTTTCCCGATACCGGGTTTAAAAATTGAAAAAAAGCCATAGATAAATTTAAAAAGCATGAGAAAAGTTCGTATCATTTAAATTGCGTGAAAGCGTCTTACGACGGTATATGTGGCTCAACGTTTTAGTCAGCACTCTAAAGAACAACAGCTCTCAAACAGGAAAATTCTTAAAACCATAGTTAGTTTATTGCGTTACTTAGCTAGAACTGGTCAAGCTTTAAGGGGACACTTAAATGAATCTGAAAACTTGCACGAACTTCTACTTGAAAGATCTGAAGATGTTAACGGTTTAAAACATTGGCTAGAAAAACGATACAAATGGCTAAATGCAGACATACAAAACGAAGTGTTGGAATGTACGGCATTACGCATCCAGAGGAGCGTCCTTGCAAAAATCAAGAAGAGTCCCTTTTATTCCATCATTGCGGACGGAACAACTGATATTTCTGGAAAGGAACAGTTTACCTTGTGCATTCGTTATACCGATCCGGAAACTCTACAATCGTACAAATAATAATAATCAGCTAGGCTAATACCCAAGGCACCAACTTAGGCCTAAGTCATCAAGCGACTTTTGAAGCCTTTTAATTCAGCTGGCCGGGTTAAAATGCGTAGGAGGGTGGTGACAAGCCCTGTACGCCACGCGTTCGAGCCAACAGCTCCCTACACTAACTATTACCGTTAACCTCAACAAGTTTTTATGGAAGGGGAAACCGAAGATCTCGGGGGAAAACCCCTTAAACCAGTGGGGAGAGAACTTGCAAACTCTACGCAATATTTCATTGGAATGTAAAATTCCCCCGACTCTACAGCCGCCACTTTGTTTACTGAAGTACTGGATATGTTACTTCGAATTGGTTTAAGTTTTGATAATTTAAGGGTACTCTGTTTGATGGTGCGGCGAATATGTCTGGTTCTATCAATGGCCTGAAAGTGAAAATTGAACAACGGCAGCCAAAGTCTATGTATGTGTACTGTTCTAACCACGCGCTAGATTTTTTCTTACAAGAATGCCGGATAAAGTGTGAAATGGTTAATGATACTCTAACTGCCGTTAAGGATGTGTCCAATATTATTTTGGAATCTTCAAAACGAAAAACGATATACGCCAACTTCGTAACAGCACTAACAACAACAGAACATGAAAAAGAAGTGCTCAAAGTCTTTCATTGTGCCCGACACGTTGGACCGTACGGTCATCGTCAATGAGAAGGTTTCTTTTGATTTTGAGCGAGAAAAGCGCAATAAGTGCTGATAGAAGACCGGTTTTAAAAGGATACGAAAGAAAACTAAACCAGATTGAAACAGTTTTCGCATTGCGTGCCTCTTTGGCTACCTTCACTCCTGGCGAAATTTTAGCTTAGACACTGCAAAATGTTGCCATCACCGTTTCTGGTGCTAAACAAGCTTTTGACGCTCTAAACAAACTATCACTGAGTTTCGTTCGGATAACGTTTTGGAAGAAATTTGGAAAGAAACTGAAATTACGGCGGACAAATTGCAGCCTAAAAGAGCCTAGAAAGAAGAAGATACCGAGGCGTTACGAACAAACAGCCAATCCATCCGCTTATTCATCTGTAAGTGCAAAAGACAATATGTGAAAAGAATATTTCGGTATGTTAGATTTCGTTATTTCAGAATTAAAAAGGCGTTTTTCTCAACCCGGAATCAACCGACTAATTTTACTCGATAGAATATTATTGGAAGCTTGTAAAGGAAATTGTCCCTCTAAAGCAAATGTTGATGAGATACTGGGCCTCTGTATTTCAGATTTTCATGAAGATCTTTTACACGCTCAGTTGATGATGTTGTCAGCGATAACGAAAGATTTAAATCTTACGAGTGTGGATCAACTAGTTGAGACGTTGAGAAACTGTGATAAAGCGGTTTTCTCTTTACTTGGTGAAGTTGTTAAACTAATATGTTTGGTAAAAACCGTACCGGCCTCAGCTGCTGGTGGTGAAAGCTCTTTTAGCGCTCTTAGGCGTGTTAAAACGTGTCTGCGGTCAAAAATGACCCAGAAACGATTAGATTAACACATTTATTGATAATCCATGTGCAAAAGTCCTTAGAACTAAATCTAGATGAAATCGTTGCAGAATTTGTCGAAAAAACACCGGAAAGAAAAGGAGTATTTGGAGAAAACGCCTAACGCTAAAAGTTTTAATATATATGATATTTGTTTGTATTGTAGATAAGTACTACTCTAAGTAAAGTAAAATGATTAAAAAAACGCAATAAAGTTATGTTTGTATGTTTTTCGCATTTTTTGCACCCCTTCAGCTTCGAGGTACTTCTGACGCCAATGTGGACCGAGTTGAAATTCAATGGAGGGGTGCTGATGGTGCTATCGAGTTTTCGGAAATGATTGTAGAATTTTTGATTTCGCCATCTCTGCTAAGTTTCGTGATCTTTGAAAAATGTTGGGGCTAATCCTCCTCCCGTCCCCCATGGCTACATCCCTGTACATACACTGCCGAGCGAGCGAGGCCATTAGGTACATATTTCCACGTCCTTGCCCCCCCCCACCTCCAGAAATGTTCCGACGCCACTAACCCAAGAGAACCCTGAAGTACCCTTAGACATAGTCACATTACTCGATTTAACTGATAGCCAAGACCATACTCCTCCCTTAGCTACGGTAAGCGATTCGCAATTATAAAATTTAAAAAATGACAATGGTCCGAGCATATCTTAGTTAATATCAAGTAGCCCGTCAATTCAGTACTTACCTTCTCTACTTTTAAGACCTAGTTAAATCCCACCTGGCGAATAACCTAATTCGCCTTCGAATACTTTATGGACGTGTACGCTTCCTCTCCCTTTTTACTATCGCCGACGTAGATTGGAATAATTGTTCTTTCCCTAGTATAAACAGCCTTCAGCGCTTGGCGGAGAAAGTTCAAGTTAACCGAAGGGACGCGAAGGATCTTGCAGACGCTGCCGCTAGGGTGACAGAAATGTTGGAGGAAGCTAACGCGTTATTGGCAGCCCGCATGGCTAATAATAACCCCATAGCTGTCGCTGGCCCCTCACGAGTAACGAGCTCCTCAATATTCGCCTCCAGCATCTCTGGAAATAGCTACTGAAATTAGTAACGCGGAGAAAAACGCGAGCCCCGAGAACGTGAATTTGGCAGCCTTCGCGGGTTAGCTGACGTTCCGATGCTGCCTCCGCTAGCTTTTCCTAATTTACCGGGTTCTGTTAAAATATTGCCGAATAATGTTAAAAATTTTGGGCTATTGGGACACTGTTTAAATGTCAGGATAGAAAATAATATCGAAAAAGGCAATTATACGTTGATGGAAACACTGTTGGAAGACTTTGCTTCCCGATATGGTTTCGGTTTCGATCATGAACGTCAGCATACCCGGCTTTCAAATTAATATCGGTTTCCAACTTCGGGTCCAATTATTTTTGCAGTGGTTGATGAAGTATATCAATGAAAATAGCTATAGATCCGAGAACGACAGTAGTTTTTTTGAAGGAATCGTGACTGTTACTTTCAACCTAGTCAGGTTACCTCAGGGAGGAACTAGACCAGCTGGACTAAATATTTCACTCGAAAAAGAGTTTATTTGTATAAAAACCATGTACTATTACAATAAAAAACCGAGATAAAATCTACTAAGCACGCACTCTTAGGTGCGATACATCGAGAACATAAAGATAACGCAGAACCAAAAAGACAAGTTGGTGGGCGAGTTTTGCCATTAGACGTATTAACTATTGTACATGGCACAACAATATGCCGCCGTATTCAAAGCAACCGCCTAAGAACATAGTCTCATCTTAAATTTGCCTTAAATATATTTAGTGGTTTATTGTACCATTCGTTACCCATGTAGAGATTTTGGAAGATATTAGATGTTTTTGTTTCCCAGTTTGTTTTTACGAAGGTTACTATAGCTGATTTGTTTGAGAACTTAAATTAAACTCCAACAAATTAGATACAGTTATAACAAACTAAAATGAGACTAAAGATGCGGTTACAAACATAGGTAATTAACTTTAGAAAACACAATCTCAGATATTCAAGATGTTCTTAATGATATGGGGTCTTTACAAGATAGTCACAAACGACATTATTTCTTCAGAAACCCGAGCCAAGAAACGTAGCGAAGATAATAGAATGAAGATTGACAATTTAGAAGTTCTAATAAAACGTTACAATTTTGCAATAACAGGTATTGTAGATAGCGATACCGAATACAAAGCTGGGTTAGTTAAAAAGGTGGAAGATTTTTACTTTACAAAAATTAATAATAATATAACTCCCACTCAGGTCTATAGCAAGGAGCCTTATTTCCCAGCTAAAACTAGAACTATTGTCTATAAAGACCAATCTATCGATGTTAAAATGGCAATTCTTACTAAAAACCTTAAAAAAGGGTAGAAGTATCTTCATAGAGCATGACTTCATTTCAAATCAACATTTGGCTAGATAGAATCTTCCGCAATTTAGAAAATCCAAACTTCCGGATAGGTGTAAACGGGTCTCTACAAATTCGATTATTATTGGAAATGAAACGTACAAATATGATTTTGCTAACAAATTTCTGACTTTCATAAAGTTACACTACTCTCCCAATGGATTTCAAAAAGAGTTACTTTAGCTTGCCCAACTTGTCACTTTTTCAAGTCGAATTTTTTCAGTGAAAAAGACGTCTATTTTTTTCGCGCCAACGCTATTTGTACGTTTACGGTGACGCTCTGCAATTTTCTCATTGACAATTTTCTTATAGCACCTAGCGGTTAAAATTTAAATTTTCAAAACACGTGAAAATATTTTTCGATTTCGATGCAATTTTGGTACACAGTGTCCCCCGGCACGTATAATGTACAGTACAAATTTCAACTGTCTAGAAAACACAGTTTTTGAAATAAATCACTTTTTCGAGCAAAAAAAACCCTGTATAGGCGTTAGCAGAAACTTGGTTTTAAGACTCATATTATCAGCAGTGGCGGCTTAAGAAGGCTGGGTCCCCGGGGCGGGGGCAGTATTTTGTGACACCCCCCAGGACCGTGCAGAAGTTTTCACGGGTCCGTCTTCTTCAAGTTTAATCGTTCTGATTTGCACCCCCCCCCCCTCGAGCTTCTCTGATGGCACCCCCTGCTGCCCCCCGCCCCCCTGATTATCAGTGTCATCCTAATATGAGATTTGTGGGTCAGGGTAGAAAACAAAAAGGTGGTGGTGGGGTAGGTTTTTATTTAAAAAGAAATATCGATTTTGATGTTATATCAGAAGCTTGCATTGAAAATGAAGTATGTGAAATCTATAAAGTTAAAATTAAATTAGGTCAAGTAAGGAAATTGATGACTTTTTAGTTATTATAGAATCGGTTATTGGAAAAATGGGTTCATCCGAAAGCCAAAAACTAATTGTTGGTGATCTCAACATCAATCTTAATAAAACAAACACAAAAACGCATCGCTTGATCGATTTGACAAAAAGTTACGGTTTATTGCATTTGGCAACCGAATCTACAATGGTTAACCGTTCTAAATATAAAAATACGCAAAAAAGAGACTTGTTAACAATTTTTCAAATCTCTGATAATTCTTGTGTGGTGCTAATCTTAAAATTATTAAATTAAAAATGGTATAATCCTTTGAAATTCATTAAATTTGCGCATTATGGTACCAGGCAAACTAGTATACTGCTAGTAGAGTACACGAGGACTAACCTTAAGCTTAATTTTAAATTACAGTTATCTTCAATATGTGTAAAAATATATAGTATTTTTTTATGTTTTGTTTTTTTTTTCATTTATCTATCTACTTATTTATCTCGTTTTTTTGTTGTTGCTCAGGCCTAAAAGTCGTTTTTCGAGTTGGTTTCCGAAAGATGTGTATAACCTAAATGTGTTAATAAATTATAATTAATATTAATATTATTATTATTATTAAGGGAGTTACGTACGACTCGATCAAAGAAATTGTTTTATTGTTTATAGGCAGTTACGAAGGATCGTAGGTTGGATATTGCTAACCAAAGTCGTCACGTATTACGTCTCCTACATTCAAACGAACTTACATCATCAAGTCCATAATTCATTAGTAATAACTTACTTTTAAATGTGACACCTGACGACAAGAATACTGAAAATTGTGTATTACCTTATTTCGCGAAACAAAATATGCTTAAATGATTTCAAGGGAACGTTAAAAATGAAATTCGTATGTTTTTGGTTGGGCAATTGTTGGAACAAAGTTTCATGGGCATATTTCACTTTGCGCAAAACCTTCCAACGCTGACACTTGGTTTATCTTTGGGGTGGCGTATTCTCTTTCATTTTTGAAGGTTTTTCGATGGGCAATTTCGAGGCAGAAGACAATGATTGAAAGCGCCGTTCCCCAGAACCAGACGACGAAAATGGGCATCAAAAAGAACATTGCGATTGCTTTCGGTGGAAGTCGAGAATCTGTCTGATTCACTCGGCTCCTTTCAAATTCATACAGTAGGTCGTACGGTGTTCTCTGCTGAGTCTCCACAAATCTCGAAACTCTGTAAAAGAAAAGATCATCTGACCATTCTACTGTCAACTGGCGCGGGTTCTGCCTCATTAGGACAGAGACCCCTGTCATTTCTTCCCCCCTAATGCCACTCTTATCAACGGCGTGTATTATATTCAGAACTTCTCACCGATATTGAATCGACTCCAGAATCAATGGCGGAAAATTGGCTGAAAAAAACAAGTTTGCAGTCCTCGATAAATACGCCTTTTTTCCTCGGTAAACATTCTGACAGTTTCGGCTCTCCCTGCGTAGAAATGGTAGCCAATAAAATGGAGCGAGGAATGCTGACTTCTGATGCACGAGGTTCGCTGCATACACATTTCGTTGTTTTGCTTTTTCCAGAAATATTTTTATTTCTGGTGTCCAGATTTGCTACGAATATTGTTAAAGGTTCTTATTAGAAGCGATGTTAGCACTATTTAAAAGATACCTCTCCAAAGATATTAATTTGTCTACTCGAATTATCAACTCTGTTTCTCCTTTTTCAGTTACAAGCCACCAAAATTCCTAATTAGAAGCGATGTTAGCACTATTTAAAAGATACCTCTGCAAAGATATTAATTTGTCTACTCGAATTATCAACTCTGTTTCTCCTTTTTCAGTTAACAGCCACCAAAATTCCTCATAACAGCAACTTTCTAAAACTACAACAACTTTTAATACCCAACGCTGTGTAATTCGCACATAAATTCAAAGTAAAGTCGAAATAGAATTGATCCCTAAAAGAGTTTAGGACATGTTATTTGAAAGGCTCATCGGTTTCTAATTTTAGGAAAACAGTCTTTCGTTTAGGGTTGATTATATCTAAAATAACCGTCATTTTGTCTCGTTTCTGTTTTCACAATTTATCGTTATTGGGAACTGTTACCACTTGTGATATAAACCCATTCAAAGAAAATGAATGAGAATGGTTTAGAGAATAAATCAGTGTGACAGCTCCATCCATTGGCAAATTAATTTTGAAGGTTAAAGTTTTGACATTTATGTTAAATGGTTTTAGCAAAAGTTTCCTTGATTCAGACCATAGGTTATAATTTCCAACAACGCCATGTTACTTAATTTAAAAAAGGTGAATTTTAAATAAACAGAAAAATTTACTTCCAATATTTAATGGGCTCGCTAAAGTTCAAGTTCAAGTTTATTAATTGTTATCATTAGAGTTACATTTTAAGGTTTAAGGGCCAAGTCATTAGTTTCGTCAGTCAGCAATCATTAGTAAGGCCCTGATAGTTTCCTAGAAAATTTTCGTTTTCGGTATTTACAATCTTAAGCTTCTGTCTGAGCTTGGTTTTAAATTATTAACCTCAAATTTTGTGTTTGAGCTGATCTTTATTACATTGTATTTATAGCATTACAACTTGCCAAGGATAAGACTTTGCGCTGTTGGGGTAAAATGATCATACATGTAGGCCCGAGTGAACGTGTGGTTTGAAATGCCATTATTGAAAGAGGTTGGGTTAATTTGCGTTTTTAGGTAGTGAGAGTCAAAGGCACCTAATTATTATTAGAACCGTTACCCTCAACATGTTTTAATAGAAGGGTTAAAGTGAAGGACTCGGTGGCAAAACTAAGGGGGGAGAGCAGAAGCTTTTATAGGTTGTTTGCCATCCAGGTGTCAAAACCAGATCTCCACCCTTATTAAAGGCCCTACAAACGTCGATGACACCTTAAATTATCGAGTTGGTTACATGGTCCTTTGATACTCCGTAAACGATTTTGGCACTCTGGTAAATTACTAGTATTGACGCCGTGAAACCCACTTCTCAAGTAACTTTTTTCTTGAGGCCCAAAAAAAATCGACGCTTACTTCGGAACGAAAAATTTACCATTATAAATACTGGCCTCGTTTTGAGATCCAAAACTCGTTTTTACTAGTGTTTATCTTCAATAGCTCAAATATAGTGTTTAGTCTATGTAGACGAGTTTTAAAGAGTCTTTTATTAAGGATTTGTTATGCAATGAGTTAATGCTTTTTGTCTCAAAAATTTTATAACCTAGAATTGTTTATGAGTTTAGTAGGTTGGAGTTTTTTTTTGTAAATTTCAGAAAAATATCATTTGTTATTATTTAAATTTTTTATTTGATTACCGGTAGGTGGGTAAAAACCTTTAAAGTGCATATTCAAAAAGTTTAAAATAAAATTTCGTTGCGTAGAAAAATGGCCTGTTTGCAACTCAAATCTTAAGTCATGAATAACAAGGGAAATACTTCAATGATCAACTCTTCATCACAACTTGATAAAGGGTTATTCAGTGGAAAGATATTTTAAAAATAGGACTGCAATTCTGGATATTAGTAAATTACTCTTGCATCAGATTTGAACTATTTGACAAGATTACTTGCGTCGTTCTGGTACAAAAGTCTACCGTTTACTTCAATTTCCCTGTCGGGACATTTTCAGCCTCTTTAATTAATGCACATTGACCCATGGATTAAACACTAAAGAATGTTCCACGAGCGAAAAAACTCAAAAATACTCTGTAACCTTGCCACCTAGCAGCGCGAGCCCGCCAACCGGAAATTGTTTTCTATCCAGGGGCAAACAAACGGGCGTGCAATTCCATGCTTGATTATCTTAATATTTACATTCATTTTAATATATATTCGGCTTTATTTTAGGATTTGAAGCTTGGCAGATTCAGCCTTTTCACTATTTACTATTTGTAATTTTAAACGAAATTGAAGATTGATAAAAGAAGCGTGTTTTGATCCATGTGGTTATAATCTTCAACTAAAAGAGCAGACGAAAATCACGAAATTCCAATAAACCAGGAAATTATTTAAAAAAATACGAGATGGCGCTACAAAATCATATCCGGTGTCCCTAGGGGAGTTAAGCGCGGGGGGGGGGGAGGAAGCACATTATGACCGAGCCAACGCGAACTCGGCATTGAAATCTTAGCTCGTGGAACATCCTTTGGTGTTTAATCCACCAAATGTGACAGTCAACAACATGATATTGTCATTCGGGGAAACGACGTAGAGAGCCACGATGTTTCTTTGAAGACTAAATGAGAAAGATATTGCCTTTTCTTTGAATGAATGTGAATTCAGCATTCAGGTTTTTAGGTAATGTTGTCGAGGGAACAGGCATTCGACCCGTCGATGAAAAAGTTAGAGCTCTAGCTTTGTTGGACCGACTCACTTATGTAACAGAGCTGCGAGTAAAACTTGGAATGTTCAATTATCTAGAACAATCTACCCGAAATACGTGTGAAATTTTAAACCCGTTTTAGGCGTTGCTGAGTAGTTACAACGTGTAGATTTGAAACAAACCCCAAAAGCAATCCACAGAAACGTTAAAGAAAGCTTTGGCAAGTTCTCCGAATGATAGGAACTAATAAATAACCATTGCTTCGGCAGTTGCCCCAAAAATAATGAATCGTCCTTTCAAGTTATTACTAACGTATCGAAAACGTTACCTGAAGTTGTTAAGCGCTTAGCTTTAATTGAAAAGAGAGCTTAATCGAGCGCGTGCAAAAGATAAAGGAATTTATAAAAGTACATTTTGGATTATGCGAAATTGTGAAAATACATTTCTCGCCTTTTAAATACTATATTTATTTATTTTATTGGTGGTACTTCAATTTTATAGAGGTTACAAGATACTCAAAATTGAGATAGATTGAGAAGATATTATGATAAAAGGCAAGAAACAAGCCAATGAAAGCCCTTTCTAAAGTATTAAGGATAAGGTGTTTCATCTGATATCTGATTATAACGCAAAAGTATCATGGAAAAATTTAGAGGCTTTTTATTTGCGATAATTTGGCAGAAAGACGCTACAATTACTGAACGATTGGCTGAATAAGAGTATACTTTTCTTTCCATTTTGTTGATTATAATTGATAAGGAAATTTCAATGTGCATACATTTCAATCAGACGTTACTATAAAAACTATAATACCTGATAATTATCGTCAAACAAATATTCTCTCGCATTGTATTCTTCAATATCGGGTCTGTTGAAGACATTTTCTACAGTGTTGATGTATTTCATTGTTTTTTCGGTTGCCATCTCGCCTTTCATGTGGCAAAGGTAGCATTTGTGTAAAATCAAAGAGGCACCCAGAAGCCAGCCCGATAGAAGGAGTCTCCAGGCTGTGCTGTGACGCCGCTCTATTCCAATGATTTCTAAGTCAAAAGTGTCAAAATACAGAAAAATTGTATCTACCAATGGGAAACTTAAATCACTTTTGATGCATCTGTGAAATAAAACGTTTTCCACTGGCACATAGATAGCGGACACTATTACTCTGTTATTTTGTAAACATTTCGTTTTTAAGAAATGGTTTACAAATTTTTACTGGAACCCTATTCAACCATATGACCTGGAAGAGGCCCTGCTGTCCGTTTTACAGAAAATCTCCAAAAGACTACTTTAAAATAAACGAATGGAACTAGAAAACGTTTCTAAAAACCGCTTTGTTAACAATGGAAAATATTATTGGTTTTTCTTGAAGTGTTACCTGTGCAATTATTGAAAAGAAGTTGGGAATAGAAGAAGAAGAGACTCTCCCAGATTGAACTGATCCATTTCGTGTTTGACGTTTCATCGACAAAGAGAAAGACAGTGATCAACGAAATTGTAACGAAACTAAGCAATAGTAAATTCCAAGTGGCGTGATCCAGAGACTGATGTGGTAGTAGAACTTGTTCATTTCTTTCGAATTGTTGGTTCAAACAACTAAAAATATGATAGGCAGTCCAGTCAAATGATTGAGAGGTCGAAATCCTGTTTTCTCTTAAAGTTTTCTCCAACACGATTCCAGTCGGCATCACGATTTGAACATCTAAAACCTTTAAGAATATAGAGGCATATGCATCACGATTCCTACGTGTATCGTTTAATAAACCTGTACTTACTCCATCGATGACTTCCCTTGGATATATGACAGATGAACTGAATTGGTTTTTTTCGTAAACTAGTCTGAAATACAATTTCATTTTAAAGTCGCTATTTGATTTAATCGTTTAATAAGGCGTTATCGGGGAAAAGTAGTTTTTAATATTGAAATTGGGTGATAAACTTCTATGTATTTAAATATCCGTTGAGATTCTATTAAAGATCTTACTTTATATTCGCTAAATTCAAGAACACAAAAGCCATAATAGATTCTGAAGGGCCTCTCTTCATATAGACACCGTAGAATCCATTTTCTCTCTTTACATTCTAGAAATACAAAAAAAATGTACCTTAGTCCGAGAACAAAAGGCATTAATAAGTGTCAGGTGAGTTCCCCATTAAAACATCACAAAATTGTTTATAAATTTTAATCAAGCAAGGAGTGTTTCGCCGATTTCTCACCAGGTGTCACAGTGGACGCGCTTTTCAATTTCCCGAAATTTCTTTAATTTATTAATAATTAACCGCTTAATATTTTTATGGGGTTTTCGCCGTAAATTTTAGTTTTAAACGGGCTAGAAGGCTATTCAACTGGTTAAAGTTTGACCGTTTCCTTATAAATAACTTACTTTTAAGGCTTGCTAATAAACTAAAATTTTCGAAAATAAATATTGGTTTATGGTAAAAATACAAAGAAAGATTTACCTCACTGCCCGAATGACCTAAATGTACCTCATTAATGTCATCTAGGAATTGATAGCCGTGTTTGATTTCAATTTTCTCCGATTCGTTCATGTCGCCAAGCTGAATTAAGCGCGTTTTCCCCCCAAGCTTGGTGGCGAATCTGATTTGAACTTCAAGGAAACTGCTACTTTAACAGCGTGACGTGCAGGGTTTTCCACTACCCTTCTACGCAATCTAACCCGGCCACCGGAATGAATGGCATTACAAGTCGCTCGATGACTTGGCCAACTTCATTTCGAACCATTTTAATCTAAGTAGGTTTTTTATCTGGAATATAAACTTAATGGAAAATTATAAGGCGAATTCTAACTATGTTTAAGCTTTGATGTTTATCTGTGTTTTATCCGAGCCATGTACTTCTTTAATGCGTTTTAACGACAATACTAGAACACAGATCTTTCACAACTACGCAGAAGGAATAATTTTTGCCGGAAACATAGGTGCTTATCATTATGTACAAGTACATTTTAGAAAATTCGTTGTCCAGCTATTCAATCTCTCTTTTATATTTATTTCTCGGGTAATGGGGATCGATAATTACTTCGTGATATTATTCAATGTACATCAGCATATAAGAGAGTTTTTTGTTCTTTGTTTTTCGAATCCATAAAACCATATCGCTATTGTGAAGCGTTAATCGAAAACCCCGAGCAACGTTTTAACGCGCACATTGTTAAGGTCTAGTACCACGCTATTCTAAAAAACACCTCCTAATCGTTTTTTAATCTGAGGAGATTTACCTTTTTCCGTTAAAATTACGTTTTGTCTCACCTACCCGCAGAGTCATACAACGAGAAACAAACGGTATAGAGTAGTTTAATACATTTTTATGAAAAGGAAATATAAACAATAGATTTTCTTGAAACGTTTATGCATGTAGGCTGTAGACAGTTAGTCATGCTTTGAGTTCATCGATTCCTTAATTCGTTTTAACAGATTTCTAAATTGTTTTTCAATCGTGGATGTAGGAAATCTAAAGTAACTATGGTTCAACCAATCATTTTTAGTGTTGTATATATATAAAATTGGGCTTTTATCTTAAAATTAGGCCTAATTGTTAAAAGGTTCCAAGTCTAGGGACTTGGCCATACCTTGCCAGTAATGGAATTAGGTTTGGTTCTTAATTGATATATTCCATGGAATTTGTTTCTTTACTTGTAAAATTTTTAAATTACTTTTAAGGAAATTACATGAGTTACTAATTTACTATTTTTACACATTGCTTATATTAGTAATACGAAATTACGTTTTGTTATAAATTAATAACTTGCTAATTAAAGTAATATACCAATTTTCTAATATTTGGAGATAAGTTAATTACTTACAGCAGACAATAAATAGCTGGCTAATTATAAGAAAAAGCTAAATTGCTTATTTTGCAAATTACTCAAACTAAATTTTTTGAAAAATATGAAATTAATTTTATAGCAAATCCCTAACTTCCATAATATAACTATAATCATTATTGCCATAAATAGGGTATTTTACTTTGAAAATTATTAACAAAAAATTACCAATTGCAATTACTTAATGTTTTGAAAAATAAGAATTTTCGTGTCATACTCAATTGGTATTTGATATATTTTTAATAAATTATTTATTAACAAGGCAATATCATCGTTATAGTAAATTTAAATTATCACAATAGAGGGGCTATGCATTACTTTCGGAAAGCTAAGAGGGTTTTAAGTTACGCAATCGCTTTGGAACAGTCAAAGCTGCGGACTTGTACACCGATTACAGGCAAATGAAACTTGAAACTTAGAACAGCCCTTTAAAATGTTAAATATGTAATCAGTTACGTAATCACTTTGGTACACTAAAAGCTACGGACTTGTTCACCACTTTTATCGTAAGATGTTAATTAACGGTGATGTGATATTAAAAATTGCGGTGAAATGGAACTTGAAATTTTTTATCGTTAAATAAACATTGTTAAAAAATTTTTAACTGTTGAAATAAGTCTTTATCCCTACGATAAAGCCATATTAAATTAAGCATTTAAATGTCGGGTACAATGGTTTAAAGGAACCTATAAGCTTATGTTTTGAAAGAACATTAAATAGTTCTTTTTTTTGTTTAAATGTGGCTCTTACGTTACCGTACATAACATTAACAAGTCTAAGAGTGCACGCTTCAGACCCGAGGAATATAGGTTTTCTAGCGTGCGTGAAAATCGGACGTGCGAAGATCATACTAATAAGGCTGTGTCTTGTGACGAAAGAGCAACATATTATATGTTTTATTTTTATTCATTTTATTTTATAGAAATAAAATAAAGTATAAAATAAGCTTAAGCCTTTTAATATTTTATTGGCATGCACGTTTCGCACGTGGACTTTAAATTCCAAAATCTTTATTGAGTTGAGCCTATATTGCAATCTATAAGTGCACGGTTATTTTGGGAAGTTATAATTTTAGTTGGTCCATTTAGGATTGCTCTAAAAACTATTTAATATTAGAGCTGCTACAGCTGACGCGTGCAGGGCACTCTAAAATACAAAAAGTTCGTTCCCTACTCCTAAAATGCATTTTGAACAAGACGGAAAGTTTCTAAATCGAGCTTGAACAGCACTGCCACTCTAACCTTGTAACCTGTCAAAGCTGCTCGTAAAAAAAGGCTGATAAATATTTCCACTTCCCATTTCCGATACTAAGCCTATTTGCACACTACGTTGGAGAATTGCGGTACTTAGCTGTGCAGTCTTCGCAGTGTGGATATGGAAAATTTAGGTAATTATTGTGATTTTAAAGTACATTGCTCATACTAATTAAACTTTAAAATAGGACGGCTATAATTCTAAACAAAGTGAAATTTTGAACAGGAGTGGAAGGAAGGTGGTGGTAACTTCGAGAGCCACCCAACGGAGAATTCGCGAACCACGGTTAAATTGTTTTTGGGGTAAGGGGGGTTGTTTTGGAGGGTGTTTCGAAGTATCACGAGCCACAGAACGGAGAATTTGCGGAGGGTGGCTCAAAGTTTCGAGGGCCAGCCAAAATCAATTCCCCTACGACGTAGCATCGTCTGATCCATCATCTTGGCAGATTTGGAGAGAGCAGACGTGGTTATTATGTAAGGTGAGTTACTCTTCACAAAACAGAGGAAATAATTTTTTTTCCTTATGAATTGTAATTAGCGAATTTATTTGTTCCTGTTATACTTGAATTTCCACAATGTTTTAATTTTTTATTGAAACTTAAAGGGAGTATAAACTTTCATAGTTCTGGTGGCTCACCGAATCATATATTCTTCCGCCATGTTAAGCCAGTTCCGCATTATTCATAAGGCTGACTGGGCTGAAGCCTAGTGGTTCACCAAGAGCAAGGACCTGTGCTCCACAAGGGGGACGGAAATGTTAAGGGATTTAGGTGCCCAAAGAGCTAGAAGCTCAGGGGCCCTGCCACGGGATAATACGGAACTTCTTTAGAAGAAGATAGAGATGAAGCTAGTTATATTAAAAACAAGTAGAGAGTGTAAGTAGACAATTTAACATTACTTAGTACATGTTCCATTTAAAGGAAGGTGGAATGCACTTTCTTAAAATATATCCGTTGAACATAAATCACACGATATGCTTGAAACCTAGACTATTATGTTGAGATAAAGCAGAAACTTTGCCACGCTAATATTAACCACGAGATAAATGAACCTTAAAATACAACCTGAAGTTGAGAGACTGGGCCTGGTAGGCTATTCTGTAAGCTTCGAAACCGAGTTGTCGATCGACATCTCTCTCGATCTCGAACGGAGTTCTCGAAAATGACGATGTCGACAGGGAAATAGCTGTCAACATCGCTTTCGACTAGCTCTCCTCCAATGAGATTCTGTTCGTCTGAAGTATCACAGAGCGTGAAAATTAATGGCTGTTGTAAGTTTAGCTCGCCTTCAATTGATTAATTTAGCAAGACAAATATATCGAGAAAATTTAAGAAGGCAACGGGTTATACGAGATAAATCAAAGGCTTTTGAACTAACAAACCAAAACTTTGGTAAATTAGATCGCCTAGAAATGCACATAAATGTAGAGTTATGTGAGCAGCTCTGTAGATAGCAAGGTAGGTCTCTAAAAATCTCTTGCACATTAATTTCTATTTAATGTACTAAGTATTATATCTATTTAGATTTTAATCGAGCTTCACTGTTATGCGGTTGGTTCTTTCTAACTTTGAGTTGACCAAGACATATTTCTTGAAATAAGTCAACCAACAGCCTCCGGTGTTTTGAAAGATGTTTCTACAGTGATTTCAATGGTTTTGGCCCCTAATTGGATAAAATTTATCTGTAATGAGATTGAAAGAGTGGCTGCAGAGATGAGGTAACTCTCAAATAAACATCAAATTATGGCTGAGAAATGCTTGATAATAACATGTGTAATTATGTAAAGGTTTATGGAGAAAACTAGAGTTTCGGGTTTGTTCCGAATGATTACAATGAATTGGAACCTTTAAGAGCGGGATAATATGGCCCTAATGATAGGTTATGGATTGAGAAGATGTAGCACCACCAGCAGGAAATCTAACAGATACGTGGAGGTTAGCAGGGCAACAAACACGGAATTAAATCGTCAGAAGGAGATTCACATAATATTATCTTATCTAATGTGTTTTAATGAAATTAGTTTAACAAATTAAAATACGCAATTGTTTATTCAATATGAATTACCTTCAACAAAACTTTGTTGTTTTATATTTTTTAAACAAATTATGACTATCAATGGTTATTCAATATAAATTTCCTTCAACAAAACTTTGTTGTTTTATATTTTTTAAAACAAATTATGACTATCAATGGTTATTCAATATAAATTCCCTTAAACAAAACTTTGTACGCCTTTGAGTAGCTAATTTCAAGCTTTGCAATTTCGTACGTTGTTTTTTCGTGCCTCTCTAGCGATCATGCAATACCTTTGTATACATCATTTTGGGAATCTGTTGGCTTTTATAGTAATTCTGAAATATTTTCCAGTTGAGTTATTGAAGTTGTCCTTCCACCTATCAGTTTTTCGCGCTTTGCTAGACTATCTAAAATTTAAATATTGAATTTCCAATCGGTCACGGTATTAAATTTGATTTAGGAAGGATACAAGCTTACTTTTTGCTGACTTCTTGATCCGCCTCATCAATTCAGTATTACCATCAGTATGCTCGATGATATCTTTATATACGATAAAGTTTTCATGATCATAAAACATTGAGGAATTGCTATGAATAATACCAGAAGACATGACTGTTGATAAATCTTTATGATACTGATTCTGGATCCCTTGATGTTAGATTGTTTTTAGATTTTGCATTGAATTTTCCGATCTTCAGGTATTATTTGCAGAAGTTTCCCATTTAATTTCTTTGTTTTTAAGGGTTTGTGCTTGTGCACGCTGCTACAAAAATAGTTAAACTAATGTGAAATCTAAGTTATATTTCAAACCCACATCAAAGCTAGACCATATTCTTCCGTAAGTTATCTTCCGTAGACTGTCAACAGTTTTTCTTCTAGCGGTGTAATAATAAATAATCAGCTAGATACGTAGGAGGGTGTTGACAAGCCCTTCATGCCACGTGAGTCAACAGCTCTCTACACTAACTATTACCGATAACCTCAACAAGTTTTTATGGAAGGGGAAACCGAATAAGCTCGGGGAAAACCCCTTTAACCAGTGAGGAGAAAACTTATAAACTCAACACAGAAGGAGTTGTTCGGAGTTTTAACCCAGTACCAATAGCTGGGATCTAACCCGGCTTCTCTTGCTGCTGTAAGAACTTCAATGGTCTTATCACCACCACCCGTTGCATTTAATGATTTCTTTGACTTACAGTTGCTTTTCCAATCAGCCAACACCTGAAATTATATTAAAATTTCTCAGAAAAAGAGTTTTAGAAATTTTCTTTCTTTTCTCCATTAATCTGCAGTTTTGCAGGGTCCCGTACCATCAGCGTTCAACCATTCAGTAATAACATCCCACATTTTGTCAAAGTTCTCATTCGTAAACGCAGCACTTAATTTTCACGTTTTCAACATTTCATTCGCTTCTAAATAATAAGAGTTTGTTGTTGTGAAAAAGATGTGCTTATGTTTGGTCGTCTGCTAAAAATATACTCATCTCCCATTTGTTACTGTAGTCACGTGGCTGTTACGTTACTAGCTTAGACTCTCCCTGTCAACCGGAAGTACGTCTTACGTTCGACATCTCTCCTCTTGTCGAAAATCGACTTCTACGGTATCGATCTCAAATCGAACGAGTTACAGAATAGCAAATCTCGATCGATACGGGGTCGTTCGAGATCGCGTTCGCTTCGACATCGAGTTCGACAACTAAAAAAGTTACAGAATAGCCTCCCAGGCCTCCAGGGTGTCCAAAATATTCATTCCCAACCCGCTGATTTTGGAGTTGTGACGTACCATAAATATCGACTAATAAGAGCACAAAAGTTAAACCAAAATACTTCTTTAAAATATAGGTTGCAGTATAAATAAATGAACAGAAGTTATCGAATGACCTTAGCTGTTATGTTATTTACACACTTTCTCTTTAAAAAAAATTATCAATGAGTTACCTAACAATACGCTCAATAATAAGCTCTTGTTTGCCACTTACAGCAAAAAGTATTTCTAGTAGCATTTCGAAATCCGTCTGACCCAAAAAAATCGGTTTTCCGGCTAAAATTAAATTTGTTTTTTTTCTATTGGTATTATAAACCGATGCATTAAAGTACCTTTAAAATATCAGTGTACTTCCCCAATATTTATTATTTATTAAAAAAACACACACATTGTTAAGCTGAATTCTTCCGGAGTTCTACTAACCTAATAAAAAATATATCGGTATTTTTAGTTCGGGATCTCGATCCTTGGCTGAATGCAAAGGTGCCCAAATGGTTATTTTGACCTTTGAAAATAGTACTTTCCTCCTTCAAAAACTAAATGTCGTAAATATTGCAAAATCTTTTAAAACCCTACAAAAAATAGGATGATCTTGACTTTGAGAATTGCGACTTCTTTTTTCCAAACGGCTATGTATATGACTAAAAACTGGGAACTTTGAAGATTTTGAGCTGACCATACCGTAAATTTACGAGGTAGTGGGCGTGGCCAATGGACTAAGTAACACTGGGACACCCCGTTCTCATGTTAAACCTATAGGGTGCTACGAAAGAGCCTTGTTAAATGCTCTTCCTTTTTAACCCCCCCCCCCCCCCGACAGAATTTTAGGTATTATTTTCAAATTTATTATTTCCAACTACAGTAGTGCGGCTATGGCAAAGTTTTAAACATCTGCTACAGAAACAAAAACCAAAAGTTTGAGCGAAAGATATTAGCTGTTTCTAACTAAGTCAGTCTTTGCAAGCGGACTGAATTCGATTTTTGTCAAAAATAAATGTTATTGAAGGAAAACTATGTGAATGTAACGATTTCTGTCAATATATGCGGTTTGAGCTCTGACGGCGAAGCGAATTAAAATCTGCACGGTTGGAAAACATCGTATATCCACTTCAAATTGAAAAACAGTTGCAAAATGTTTAGGAAAGTTCAAAGAGTAATCAATAATAAAACATCTTTCCGGAAACTTATTAAACCATTGAGATAAGAGCTTACAATCCATAAATATACAAATTTTCAAAATCCAAGAGAAAAATCCCACAATTAACAAGCCTTGAAATTTTTAAAAAATACAGTTGTAATTTACGAGTTCTATGCTACATAACTTGACAATAATAGCTACGGAAAGTTCACTTTCATTTTAACTGTTAAACTTGTATTTAAATAAAACTATTTTAAGCACTAGATAAAAATTAACTTAACACGAAAATTTTATTTACGAGTATAAATATACAAAGGTATCTGCGCGGTAGCTGTCCTCGTTCTTAGAAAGCAGACCTTTAAAGAACTTTTTCCCATAAAAGCAACATAAACTTAAACGTATTAGTTACGGATGATTCTAACTAACCACTAAACAGCGCTGATAATATAAAAGCTCAAATAAAGACGCATTCAATATCGGAACTCTTTGGAAGGGCGACATAAATACTACAGGTGATATTCCCTTTAATGTTTTGATGAAAACCTTTTCAATTTGCCCTGTATTGACCAATGTCCTTTTTCTTTTAATAAGGGAAGGTAGGTAGTTCAGTAGTTTCGGTTTCTGAATATATGGCCCATATAGCTTATCATTGAAACTTATTTAACCTAAAGAAATTAAACTCTCCGTCTAAAAAACCGTGCAATTCTAAATCGCCTTCAATTTCCGAACAACCAATTATTTTATTTCAATGGCTGGTTTGGTTAATACAGATATATTCAATGCATAGTTCCTTAAGGTCTAAAATTCGAAAAAAAACAATTCTTCGCGTTTCAGAAATATCAAAAAGATTATTATTATAATTTATTTAGCGACGTAAAAGTTTTTGACTTTTGAATTCGCCTCCGTTTGCAAATCCTGTCCAATGTCTTTAAATTAATACAAAATTGGTCCTTTTAATTGAATTAACCGATCGTAAGGTTTAAGACTGATTAAATGGAAACCAATTTTAGCAGAAATGAATGCACAAAAAATGCAAGTGACTAGGACTAGTCAAAGTAAAATATATCGATTATGACCATAAAATCTTCGCAGAAATTTTCATGACGCTGTGTAAGTATGTATTTCATAGGTAGAAAATATACGTGTCCCAATTAACTTTTCTTTCTTAAAGGGAGTATGAGCTTTTTTATTTATAGTGGATCAATGAATTTTCATTTATGTCAGTAGGTTTACCAGAAGCTAGAAGTTGGTGGCGCTAGTTACGTTAAAAGAAGTCGTAGCTAGTATTAACAGCAATCTAATGGTAATAAAGATTTCGTTTTCAAGCTGGAACTTAAGTATATTATACCAATAATATAATTATTTATATTTAGGAAAAGTAAATACAATCTTGATTATACTCAACTTTCAAATAAAGTTTCTTCTGTAAGTAAACTAAATAATACAACATAAAATTTCTTTTCAGGTCTGACCACTGTGTAATTAAGTTAAAATCGATCGTGCACTGCTTAGCATTCGGAAGGCGACAGTCCGTCCCACTTTTTATGCACTAATGACTTTTCCACCAAATCAATATGAATAAAGGTTTCATAAGCTACCGTGTTTTGCATAGCCCATAAGGGTTGGTTAGCACATTTATACTATTTATAATTCAAGTATTGTTGTTCGATTCCAGCAACTCAATATTACCCCAGCAAAAGTTTCAAATTCTTTATCAGATTTGTTTTGCCTTAGATTCTACGCCTTAGATGATGTTTTGAAAAAAAAGCCCAGGTCGTTAAGCATTAGAGTAGATTTAGAGAGAAAAAGGTGATGAAACTTTGAAAAAAAGTCGCTTATCGCGTGATTTTGTATTTCCATTTTGTCTAACCCGGGTGACTTAGAAAGTACTTCAACATTATTGAAACTTTACAATTTTAACAGATGGTAATCGATCAATAAACGCGAATATGAATCGGAAGAAAGTCTGCCAAGTGTTTCGCAGGTCAGTCGAAAGAAAAGAGTTTTTTACGATTTAATATGTATTATTTCGCCTACAGGTTTGAATTTTTTTTTAATATTATTTATATCCTTTGATAAATATTACTACAAGTTTTCATTTTATAGATAAACAAAATGAACCTATTTGAATATTGATTTAAAAAACATATAATTAATATTCTTATTTGTACTTATTTTGAGACAAATAAGTATTTGAGAACAAACAATAATTTGCTTTAATATAAATCTGTGGTCTAAGCTAAGTAGTTTCCACATTAAAGATTTAGAGTTTAGAATAAGATAAAATTTTAAATTAAAAAAAATTAAGTGCCACCAAAGTAGAGATAATGCTCCATAAAATATAATACCTAACTTTATCAACTCAAATAAAATATTTTAAATAATTTGGTGTAATAGTTTTAAAACATGGGTTCCCAAAGAAAGTAAGCCACAGGAACAAATTGTATCGCTCGATAAAACAGATTAGGCTTCCCCATTCCTACAAAACGACGTTGCTGCGTAGAGACCTTTTAAAACATTTAGAGATATTCCTTTTTTAAATATTCTTAGTTAGTTCCCTATTCATTTATTTTATATTTTTTGCAGCGCTTCAAGTAAAAATATAAGTGAAAGAACCATTAACATTTACCAATTTGAAGTAATATTATTCCTTAAAAATATTGAATTATAACTAATGCCCAGTTTTAGGTATTGCTTAGCTTAGAACCTAAATATAATTCGTTTATCTAAAACGATTAAAATCTAACTTGATCTGTTTCGAAATATTAAGGAAGATTTTGATGAGAAAATGCCACATCAGGTTTTCATGATTGACTACCTAAACAAATAGTAAGTTGATTCTAAATTTTTTTATACGTAATAATGATTGTTATAGGTAATTACTATTTAATTTATTTATTAAATATTATTAAAACGAAACGTCAGCGAATAAATTTTTATTACTTTCTATTTATCGGTAATTAGCAATCTTTTTAAAAATTGAGCAAGCCTAATTATTATTTAGTGATATATTTACGCAGGTGCCATCTAACCCCATGGTTTATGTTTTAAATTTGTCTATTAAATAATTTCGTTCGAAGAAACCCTACTTGCTGATTTCTAAAAAAATAACGATGAAAGCAATGTTGCCAATCGTCGTTTGTACAAAATGCTGGCGCTCACATTTTCGTGCCAAGATGGCAATTTTTCTTTACAAGGCATTCATTAATACACGAGGAACAGTTTAATTATTTCAATTTCCATATCTCAATTACGATAAATAAATCTTACACTCAAAACTAGGCAACTGAAACTAGTTCCTTAATATTTTGAAGGAATTCGACGAATTATCGATATTAAAAATTCGAATAAATATATTAAAATATATAGGGTTTAAAATTGAAAATGCAGAGGTTAAATATTTAAAACCATTTCTTTAAATATAAACTAATAATATGATAAAAACATGATATTTTGTTTTATTGCTTTAATTATTTTTATAAATACATTAGAGGATGCCATGTTATTATTTTTATTACAACTATTATCTTCTCAAAAAATCAAACATCCGTATACACATTATGGTAATGAAAACAGAGCATCTTCCAAAGAAGAACCCGACACAAACTTGATAACATTTCCCTCCTTTTATCTCAATAATTAATACTGTTAGTTTCGGAATTTCCCACAAACGGGGAATGGCGCTGCAAAGCAATCCAAATTATTGAGTACTCTTTAATTTTTTTCTCAGAGGACCGTTCTCATCCATTTTTTGTATGCTTACGAATAAAATTTATTTAAGTTTCTTAGTAGTCCTACAATAAAATTTATCTTCATTTATTTGTTTTTATACTTAAACAGTGGCATAGACGTCAAATACTGTCCGATAGACAAGGATGGAGAAAAATCGTGGTACAAAATTGCGGTAATTTGGAAAGCGTTTTAGCCTGACGCCAATTTTTTCTTTGAAGAGCATTTTATAAACTAAGTTCTTTAAATATGTATACTGATTATATCCAATGAATTATTCCAAAATAAACATTTTACTGGGATATTTAAAAAACATTTCATCAAAATGATCTGAGCATGTGCGCCACTTTATACGGTGATTGAGGCACCACCCGTTTCTATGAAACTTAAACCACGTTCACACTAAAGCCTAAGACCCAGTTTAGGACGGTTTGAATGCCAGTTTTGACCGCCGACGATAATTCTTGGTTCACACGTGCGAAATCTATTCAGCCTGGTTCGCTTATAGCCAAGGCTTAACGCCCTTTCAAATTATGACTAAAATTTTGAAAATACTAAAATGTATCCCACAACAATTAGTTAATCATGTTTAATATACATATAGTAATATTATTTGACATTATTTAGAGTTTTATCCCCATTATTTTTGAAAATACGAACAATTTTACTTCCCTGCCTTGTCGTTTTGAAAGCGATTCTAAGGGAACCGACTTGGACTAGTTGCTTCCCGAACTAACACGAAGTGATTTCTCACGCTGGTTTTAAAAACTAGTTATCTAAAACGAAGCGAATTTAGGGGTAAGTGTGAACGTAGCTTTAGAAAGTTGATCAAGCCGTTTTATTAGATTCACTTAGAGGTGTTGAATATAGTGCTTGAAACGGTCATTTGATCAGTTGAAACAGGTAGTTATTTTCAGTTAACTAAAGGTTATTGGATAGTTGGATTAGGTTAAACTTTTATATTCACCTCACCCAGCAATTTCATTTAAATTTTAAACATAAATTATCTCAAAAAACCGATCTGGATTCAGTAGTCTGAGTAGTTATCCGACTTCCACGTTAAGTATGTACAGGGTGTTACGAATAATAGAACCGCAACTTTCATATTGTATTCTTAGGGTATCTAGGAGTTCAACAGGTAAAATGAACCATGGTCCTAAAAAGCCCCGTTTCAGAGTTACGAGCTCTCAAACTTGGCCTAAAAAACATCGAAATCAACGCAAATGTGAAATCATTATGCTTCCTTGACCCCAATTGTTTTCATCAATTTATCGGTTGTTTTTTAGTCGTCGACATCTCGGACTTCGGTTTTGTGAACTAAGTCAATTAAAGTTAAAAATCACATGGGTTAAAATCGGAAGATTGGGCCAGCTATGGAATGGCTCCTCCTCCTCCTACCCACCTCAAAGAAAATTCCGCTTCAAGATGATCTGTTAAGGTAGGGCTGAAATGTGCTGGCACTCCATTATGCAAGAACCACATTCGCTGTCTAGTCGCTAACGGGGCGTCCTCTAGTAACTCTGGTAAGGCTTGTTGAAGAAATTCTAGGTTCCACTCTCCATTAAGCCTAAGCGGAAGGTAGTAGGGTCTATGGATGCAACGGATAACCGGAAACGGAACCGAGAAGAACCGGGTAAAATCTAGGAACCGGAACCGAAACCGGAACCGATAATAACAAAATTTGATAACCGTATCCAGAACCGAAACCGATATTTGTAAAAAAATTATAACCGAAACCGGAACCGAGTTTATTTATTATTATTAACGGTTTTTAAACGGTTCTTTAACTTTTTTACCACCATTTAGCGCATTTTGAAATTTAGTACTTATACTACTTAAACTTACTAACATACTATTATTTGTTTTTCATATAAGCCCATCTTTATCCGCTATGTGCGTTTCTACGTAAGTGTCAATGATACCGCCTTACGCATCTCAATTGAAAATGGGCTAGTGACTCATCCACAAAATGTTTGCTTTGTAAACTGGCAATCCACGATAGTTTTAGTTTTATTTTCTTCAGTCGGCAGCTCGGCATAATTTCCCAAATGTAGTGCTACTAGTGTGCCATGATGCCATCCGTGTGGGGCAGAAAAAAATTCACGACCCCTTTTGGAACCAACTGAAAGGAGAAACGGCGTAAAAGCCAGTGGCATAGATAACACCCCCACAAACCGAATAATGGGTGGAGGCAAATTGCCTATGGGCCTGTGTGCAGTGCAACCGCGCGTTGTTTTTCCTCTTATCAGCTTAAGTTAATGCTTTGCTTGCTTCAAATATGTATTTAGATTTCTATGCCGAAAAGCCGGGTACTAGCCACAGGCGAGCCCAAACTTTATAAATACAACAGAAATAACAGTCGCATAAATATCCCAACAACGTGCATAGTGAAATTAACATAGAGTTGGGAGTCCTACTGAATTTTGAAAAGAATCGAGACACGTGTTTTATAGCAGATCGTTATTCGTTAAACGCGGTAAATTAATAACTAAGTTGTCTTTGCTGTTAAAAGTTTAAATTTCAAGTTTGTAAGGTAAGGTTAATTTGTTTACATACTTTAATCGCTGGCCTGGGAAGTTTTGGTTAAAAAAATCTAAAATTGCAACTTTTACATTAACGAACCCTTATTTAACGAAATAATGTAGAATCCATTTCGAACGATATACTCTACTAAAATTCCGCCTTTATCTTTTCTTCAATGAAATGAGGACCGGGAGGGAAGGTATTATCATTCCAAAACGTGAAAGTACATAACTTCTACAACCGCCTCATCTTGAAACGGTGAAACCCTGGAATTTTAAACAGTAGATTTAATTTCTACCCTACTTTACTGATTAATCGAAATAGATTAATGCGCTTACGCGAGTTCGTTACGAGAGAATAGTAAAAATCATTTTTTATTTTTATTTACAATCAGTCATCGGGATCTCGATTGAGAACGAGCTCGGGAGTCTGAACTCCAGTCTTCCAAATTCTACCAGAACTAGTCTTGGAAATGACGGTTGTCAGGTGGTCAAAGACCAGTTTATTAATTGCTTAGACCAGTTTATTTATTCAAAATTTGTGCGATCACTGGTCACCGTGTCCAGTTAATTAATTTGAAAAATAACAAAAAATAGATGACCAGTTTATTAATTCAGGGTTTCTAAAAGTTTTGATTTTCCCATTTCGTTAAAAAATAATGTTACCAAAATAATCTAACTTCTAAACATAGTATATGTTTTTTAGGCCATAAAATGACATTAGAACATTTTATATCAGAGCAGGTTAATAATTCATAAGCCAGGGGTCACTGGCCACAAGGACCAGTTTAATAATCATCTAGGGGTTACTGGTCATAAGGACCAGTTAAGATATAAACCTTATTTCCAAGGCTGACCAGAACCAGCCGCGGAGTGTATTTCCCTCCGCCTTAAAACCCGCTGAATTGTATAGGATACTTTTCAACGCTGCCCGAAATTATTAATTATTTTATTTATTTATTGCAGTTATCTGCTACAAAAAATAAAATCTATAACTATAAGTCTTAAAGTTTGTCCTTTTATTTATTTATTTATTTATTTATTTGTTTATTTGTATGTCATGTTCCTAAAAACTCGAGAACGGTTAGCTCTAAAGCTTTGAAACTTTAACTCAATGTTCAGGGCCTGATTTCCTACTAAACGCGCCTAATTTCAAATACCTGACATGGTTATTAATCTAATTCCATTTTCAGTCTTATGTTACCCTACTTTGGACTTTAACCTCTCAGCTGGAGGTTTTGACGGGAAGGGCTTCTCTTAGTCGTCCATAGGGGAGCGTTCATAAATTTCGTGAGGAGTTTAGGGGAGGGAGGGGGTCGAGTTGAATCCCACACAATCTCACGTGGAGGAGAGCGGGGGTTTCGGCAAATCTCACGTATTTTTTCCCCGCAAGAAACAGTGTAAAATTGTGATAAAACTGGGTAAAATTAAGTAAAACATGGTTATCCACTGAAATATGCCTAATCCTACACAAAACACCTTTGGGCATAAATAAATAAAACCAACGCAAATTAAGGAGGATGCACACATAGCCTTCGCCCACGAAATTTCGCTGGCGAAATCGCTTGCGAACCGTATGTGTGTTTGGGCCTTAACGCATTTACACTAATAATACGCATTTTGCAAAATCTCACGTGATATTAGGGGGGGGGGGGATGTTGAAAAATGTCGCGCATTTAGTGAAAATTTTACTACTTCGTTCTTAAGTCTTTTTGATTCGTAAATATAATGCTGTCAAAATTATATTGATAAAAAGTAAAAATATGTATAATTTAAACGCATGCATATGTACATGAAATATTATTTGCGCATAATTTAGAATTAGTAAAAGGAATTCAAATGATTTTTCAGTCGGTCATTTGAATTAAAAGTCGGAACTTCTATCCCAGTTGAAGACTCTACAGGGGAGGGAGGGGGACGAGCCAAATCTCACTAAAGGGGGAGGGGAGTCGCAAGACCGCCTCACGTAATTAATGGAGGCCCCCTAGGCTCTACATTGACGGACCGGTAGAAGGGGTCAAATTTGGGGGCTCTTCAACGGACTCAACACAAGTCATTTGGAAATTAAAACTCGAGAATTGTTAGCTCTCCCAAAAGTTATTAGGAAGAATCATCAGAAGGAAATAAAAATACGAAGTTCTCTGAAGACGGTTTTGTTATGGTACCGTACTTTTAGTAAGTACAAATCAAAAAGACCCCGGGCGAAGCCGGGTATTGAAGCTAGTAATAATAATACATTTTAAAATTTTTATGTTAAATGTGTAGGGAAGAAAATAAATATAAACATGGATACCTTTGTGGGCAATATTTGATCAAAGATTTGGTGTTAAAAATTGGAGGAGCAGTGGACTGTGATTTGAAAGGCTGAATGACGTCATTCGGTTGTTCACAGGATTATTTTTAATACTATTTCCATGAATTTGACATATTAATCAACAATAAAAATGAAAAAAATATTAATTACAATTACAAAAATTTCCAAACCTTAACAAAATAAATAGTCCCTTTAGGGCTGCAGCTATAGCGAGCTCTAACCTTTTTTTTTTCGTTCGAAGAACTTTTTTGTTATAATAATTGTACCTGGCGATAGTCGCGACTCGCAAGAGTAGCTACACGGCATGCTACACCCGATACCCATGAAGGGAAGTCCCCCCTCCCCTCCTTGAAAAACATCAATGATTATAAGGGCCCCCGAAAACCGTTTCACGGTAGGGCCCCGAACCCTTAGCTACGCCACTGAAAAAAGCTACTATTTTTAAAATAATTTACCAGAAACAAATTTTATATTCTTAATAAATAAATGTGGTGGATTTTATTTATCTAAATTGCATTTGAATTGTTTATGTATTGAACTTTCTTTAATTAATACTAAACACACTGGAACCGTATAAGAACCGTTTAGGAACCGGAACCGATCGTTCTAAATTTTGATAAACGGAACCGAAACCGGAACCATTAAAGTAAAAATTTAAGAACCGTAACCGTAGCCGTAACCGATAAAGCGAAAATTTAAGAACCGGAACCGAGATAGTCCAAAAAAGTGGAACCGTTGCATCCCTAGTAGGGTCCCACTAAATTGGCCTCATCGTATGCTAGGATGATAATTGGGAACTGCGGATCGTCCTGTGTACTGTCCACAAACCATTGACAGAAGTTGATACGAAGATTAAAGTCGGCTTCGTTTGAAGGTGGTAAGGGTGATAACGATGCTTATTTAGAATTCTTCGCATGGTTAACGCCCAGCTTCCTTCCAACTTGGCTCATCATCGAAAATGACATTGTTATCACACTTGACAATTGCGATAGTTCTGCAAATTTTACCAACTCCAAAATTGTACCTGAAACTTTCCAGACAAACGGTTTTATAATTGTGAAAATTTAAACGTAGTAAAGTCGTAGTTTGAAATTGAAGTTATTACCGGTTCTTCTACATCAAGTGGAACGTTTCGCACTCCCTCTCGCGAGGGTTGCAGTTGGACAGTTTCTCGTAAGCACCGATCCACTCATTCAAATGTTCGTCTATTCGGTTTTCTCATATTAGGGAAGGTGTCTTGGTACAATCTACGGGCTTCATCTCCTCTTCCTTCGGCTCGTCCGTACAAGAAGTGCATGCCCGAGTTTTCCGAGTTGGTAAAATTTGCCATCACTATCGCAAGTGTGATAACAAAGCGATTACATTTCCAAATAAACAAGATGTTTTATACCGAAAATTACATCATCACTACCTAGGTGTCAAAAAATTTCGAACGTAAATGACATCGTAAGAGCATTTGAAAGTGTAGACCGGCGCTTAAGATATACTGACCAACTCCTACCCTCGCGAGAGGGGTTATGAAACGTCCCACTTTATGTAGAAGAACCGGTAATTACTTTAATTTCAAACTACGTTTAAATTTTCGGCTTTCAAAATTCATTTGTATGGAAAAATTGAGGTACCGAAAATTTTTGACTATGAGCCAAGTACAAGTACTCGGCAAGTTGGAAAGCAGCTGGACGTAAATCATGTCATGGTGTAGAGAATTCTACATGGACATCGTTATCACTTTTACCACCTTTGAAAAGTTCAAGCCTTAACCGAAGCGACTATCCTAACTGTCCACAAACCACTAACTTTAGCAAGTGGTTTGTGGACAGTGCAGATCCGCAGTTCCCAAGTATCATCCTAGCATGCGATGAGGTCAATTTCTCCCGAGATGGTATTCTCAATTTGCACAATAACCACTTGTGGTGCCAAAACAACCCTCACGGAGCTGTTGTCGCATCGCACCAAATAAAAAATCAGCGAATGTGGTTCTTGCACGCTGAAGTGCCACCACATCATCTCGATTTCTTGACGTGGGTAGGATGAGGAGGAGCCATTCCATGGCCGGCACGTACTCTTGATTTGAATTCATGCGAATTTTATCTTTGGGGACATCTCAAAGACTTAGCTTTCAAACCCAACGTTCGTGAATCATTTTTACGACGTTGTCGTTTGTGTATTAGAGCCCCAGGTGGGCATTTTGAACAGTTGTTGTAAATAATTTTTGGGTATTCATTAAAATATATAACACTTTCATTGTGTGTTTGCTTTTTGCGTATCACTCACTACTAGGGCTTAGTTGATGTTATCATTAACTTGTAATATTTAATAATTAGTCAATCTTTCCATCTTAACTTTAGTTTAAAATCTGACGGTGCATTCTTCTGAACGATCTCTAAATAACCTTTTGATATTTGACAATCTGTTTATCACTTTATCTCTTTAAAACAACCAATTAATTTATGATAACCATTGGGGTCAAGGAAAAATAAAGATTTAATATCTCCGAAACGGGGCTCTCTAGGACAATGGTTAATTTGACATTTTAAACTCGAAGGGACCCATTGAAGTTTCGGTCTTCTTATCGCCTTAATTTCTGGGCCCCCAACTTTCGAAATGGATGTCACGAAACTCAAAGTTTCTAAACACTTGTCATATCATTTGCATTTCTTAAAAACCAATCTCTGAGCCTGAACGTTTAAAGGGTACAAACTAAATGCGACATGAGAGTATTTTACAAAAGATAATCTTAACCAGTGAACAATATTTATAGAAATGCAACATGACACGTCACACCAATACGTGGAAAAATAGATACAAACACTATAGTTTAAGCACGATATTAGTATAGAAAAAAGTATATAGAAGACATGAAAAAATCAAAAAAATAAGAATAATAAATGACCAATGGGTAGTTTGAAAAGAGCAATAGATTGTAACCCAGAGGGTAGTTTGAAATGAGCAATAGATTGTATCCCAGATGAACTTTGTTTAAATCAGTTTTAAACAAAAAGTTTTCAAGAAGTTTTTTAAATAATAATAATAATAATAAAAGAAAATATAAAAAAATACTAATAAAAACAAAAAAAAGATCTTTATATCAACCAACTAATTTTTAACCAAAAAATTTGATACCTGTCAAAAAGATAAGCATAATACAATTTCTGGAAAATTTATTGTATAAAAAAGATGACAACAAAGGATGTATAATATAGAAAAAAAAGGGCTTTGCAACAATCCCAACATTAAATTAATAAAACTAGTTAAAAAAGAAAAAGTAGATTATGAAGTTTAAAAAGAGCCTCCACCGCCTGAATTAAATTAATAAAACTAGTTATTTTCGAAAACATGATTAAAAAACACTTAAACTCTTTAAAAAGAAAACATTTTAAATAAAAAATATAAAACATTTCAAAAATTAACATCTTTCACCAAATAAAAACATTTCAAAAATTAACATCTTTCACCAAATAAAAACATTTCAAAAATTAACATCTTTCACCAAATAAAAACAATTAAAAAACACAAATAAAGTTTTTTAAATAAAAAATGTCTAATTTACAAAATTAAAATTTTATGAGATTTGAATCCTATTTTAAAAAAAAAAATTTAATTTTTTAAAATAAATAAATAAAAAATATTGTAAATACCTTGAGTCGTAGTTGTAAAATTCGCCGACGATCGTTTAAATTTGAATTTTGTGGAGATAATTTGCAACTAAATAAAAATATTTATCTTAATTATTGTAAATATTTTTTAAAATTAGTATTTCTTACTCTAAAGTTGCAACTATTTTACCTTCTTGTCGATCCAAATCATTAATAAAAAATAGAACTATCATTCCTAATTCTAAAGGGATGGTATATCTTGTTAGGCGAAAGTCGTTAGTTATAGTTAATTGTTTTTTTCGAAAGAAAGAAAGTTGTTGTAATTGATAGAGAATTAAAAGGTCGTGTTGAAGGTTCCTACGATTTCTATGTTGTCGAAACCATGGGATCTTATTTAAATTTTGATATAATCGCATATGTTTTCCAATTAAACGTAAAATTTCATAGGAAAACCAGCCCTCAAGAGTGGTTTGAGTGTGGAACAATAAGCCGTCCAACTCAAAACCATCGTGGGGACAGAAAATATTATTAGAATGAACGTCAAATAGACAAGAGTTGTTATTGATTCATTTGGAAAAAACTGAAGCAAAAACGGATGGAGATAATTTAAAAGATTTTTTTATAAAGGGGCACGCAAAAATGTTTTTTTTTAAAAGGTTCTACTAATGCTTGACACTCAAGAAAGACTGTTTTCATACAGTAATTTTCAAGTCTAATTGAAACATCGTTAATTTTAAAAAGATTATAATTCCTAACTTTGCGTAATGCTAGATATTTAAGTGAAAAAGGGTTAATAGCGAGAGGATAAGAAATCTTACCGGAAAAAGTCAAAACTTCGCGAGATCCCATGATTTATAAAACGAATACGGTAAAGACACTCTTTTATAAGAAAAATTTTAGAAATATTTAATTTTTTACATCCTGTTTTAACCTGTTTAAAATCAAGTCAAAAGACAATTTTTTTATGAAATACACCCTGCAGAAATATAATTTTTATCCCTTCGTTTAAATTTTATACCTCGCAGAAATATATTTCTTCCCATAGAATTTTAAAACATCTAACCCTGTAATTAACAAAATTCTTACATCTGTAATCGATTTTAAAGCAAAAATATTAAAACTCTTAGGGAGTTTTCTTTTTTGTCACGGAAAATATTTGATTCAATGATAAAAAAACTGATTAAATATAAAGTCCTTCAAAAAATAATTAATAATTTTATATTTTTATACATGTCTATATTTAAATTGGCATTCACAAACAATTTTAAATACCATTTAGATACCGATAAATTATAACTAGGTGCTATCCTTGTAGTATTAAACATTTTAATATTCAAGGTTTTATATTTTTGAAAAAATTAACGAAAAAAAATACTTTTGGTATAAAAGGGCAAAATTTTACTATTAAAACATAACAGCCTAAAATGGCTTCCACAAGCGATAGTCAAAGCTCCGCGAGTCAAGCAGTTTCAGTTTTTGATAGGCCTGAAGAGGAGATGTTATTAGATTCGGACGAATCGGATGTAGATTTTATTCAAGAGGTACGTCGTATGTCAAATATCGAAGAAGTCGGTATCGAACAATCAGTGAAAGTGAAAAAAAGTGGAGTTTCTTACGAAACTAAAACTCCGAGAAAGAAGGCGAGCGACAAGGGCATATATCTAGACATTAAGCATCTTCCTCAAGATGAGCTGTGGAAGGGAGATTATAAAAGAGTGAAATTCTTAGCCAACACCCTATCCCTGGACGTTGTTCGAATCATAAACTCAACAAACAGGCTGAAAAAGATAATTGACCAGACGGAAGGAAAAATTGTTTGCCCACCCACGAAGGTGAGTTAAACTCATTAATTAATTATTCGTAATAGTAATTAGAATAACATTTTAGACCTGGAAACGAACTTAGAATATGGAAAACTCCAGTGATTACGATTCGGACTCTGAATTAGACTTTTCATCTTTAAACAGTTTTAATTATAAAAAGTTTTATATAATTAAAAAATTAAGTCTTAGAAATTCAAAAAAGTGGAAATGTAAACAACGTGATATTGAATTAGAACTAATAGATTTAAACGAAATCCCCACACATTTATTTTTTACAGTATTTGAAAAGATTATGTCCAAAATTATCAATTACGTAAAACAAGAGCCACCAGGTTTCGATTTCCTCAGATTTGCAATTCAATCGGAAAATTTAGAACATCCAATTAACATTAAATTTATTAAAATTGATCAGTTAACTGTTTCTCGAATATTTAGCCATATAGCTCGCATTGCTCAATCGAAAAAAGATTTCTTACTAGATGGAGAAATTAAATTTAGTATAATTCTTTTAAAATCACCACAAAAAAGGGTAGAAATGTTTTATCGTTAAAAAACAGAGATATTATCGATCTTGATGCTTTTTTAAAAACTAAAACCAATTTTTACTATATAAACAACATAGATAATTTATGCGTAGCGAGAGCCCTCACAGTCGGACAAAAACTCTGTCAAATTGCCGAATACAAAAAGAAAAAACTTCCATTAATAAATGTTCTTAAAGAATATCGCTCCTTAACACTCTTTCGTAGTAAATTACAAACTAAAGCCGCTAAACAATTGCATAAGGATGTAGGAATTACACAAGGATCTGTAGAAATTGTTGATATAGCTAAATTTCAAATATTTTTAGCCCCAAAATATCAGATTATAATATTTAACGCAGCGGAAAATTTTCAAATTTATTTCAAAGGTTTTTCGCCTTCCGAAAACAAAATTCTACTTGTAAAAATTGGCACGCACGTTCATTTAGCTAAAAATCTACATTCTATTTGGGGTGGCGTAGCTTCGTGCTTAGACTGTGAATTTTTTTTTATTCCACCACACATAGAAACAAGCACCACTGCTTTGACACTAGAAATATTAATTGTAAAAGGTGTTTAAGTCAAAATTTTCACGAAATTTTAGAAATTCCTTTAATTCGTTGTAAACTTTGTAATAGATATTTGAAACAAGGTGAATGTTACAATTTTCATTTTAAAAATGAAACTTGCAAGCTTTTCCACAGATGCGAAAAATGCTGTATTCAATTTGAAACTTTAAAAACTCACAAATGTGAAACAGCTTGCAACTCTTGTAAAATTGAATATTCTTCTAATCAACATTATGTTAAACAGTCAACCTTTAAAAAGAAACCACGATCCTATGTATATTTCGATATTGAAACTGTAGTCGAGCATGATATTCATAAGCCTATTTTGTTAGTGGCACAAAGTGAAATCTTAAATCATCCTGTTGAAACCACGGTTTTTGAAGGACAATATTGTGTAAATAACTTTCTCAATTTTTTGTTTCAACATGAAATTATTTTACTTACTGATGGGAAACGTAAAAGAAAGACAATTAGACCGAAATTTACCAACCTCATCGTAATGGCCCATAATTTGAGATCTTTCGTTGGAATGTTTATTATTTCTAAATTAATTAAACTTGTCATTCCCGAGGTTATTTATGATGGAGCCAAAATTGTTACTATTTATATTAAAGGGGTAGACATTCGTTTTGTAGATTCTTTAAATTATATTAGTGCTCCACTAAGGCATTTTCCTAAAATGTTTTCTTTGCCTAAATCTAAAGGATATTTTCCCTATATTTTTTGGACAAAAGAGACTTTAAACTATTCAGGTAAAATTCCGGACGAAAAATTTTTTGAACCCAATAAAATGAAAGAGATGGAATACCGAGAATTTAAAAATTGGTATTCACACAAATAGCTCGAACCAGTATATTGTATTAAATCAGAATCAAGAGCGGATTGTCTTTTAGATTTTAATTTATTACGCTTAGCTATGCAGAAATTTCGCGTCTTATATAAAGAACTAATTGAAATTGATATCAGTAATTATGGGGGTATTTCTCTTTCTGGGGCACTTAACAATGTTTTTATCGACAAGTTTTTAGAACCACGTACGCTATGTACTATCCCAGCTATCGCTTTGGCAAGTAGACAGAATCAAAGTGAGATTGCATTAAAATATTTATCTTGGTACGAGAAGGAAAATAATTTAATTTTGCAAACGGTCAGATCCGGGGGCCGGGGAACAGGCCGTAGGTCCGTATTTTGTAGATGGTTACTGTGAAAATCCACCCATAGTAATTGATGTAATGGGTGATTTCTGGCACGGTTGTCCAAAACATTTTTCTGGCTCGAGCTTTAATCCAATTATCGGAAAAACATTTAAAGAAATTTTAGAAAATGAATTAGACCGAAAAGAATTTATTGAAGAAAATTTACCAAACCACACATATATTAAAATTTTTGAATGTGAGATATTAGACTTGTTGAGAAAAAATAATGAAGCGAAAGCTTTTTTAATACAATTAAAATTATTCCTAAAATTAACCCTAGAGATTCTTTAGTTGGAGGGCGTGTAGAAACCATTAAGCTGTACCATGAAATAGACCCCTCAGTTGGAGAACAAATCCGATATTTTGACTTTTGTAGTCTGTATGCGTATTGCTTACAAAAAAGGAATATGGTTGTAAAAATGTTAAAGCTATCACACACAACTTTGATTATGCACCTGACGCCTATTTTGGAATAATTAGTTGTCGAATCCTCTCCCCCCCCCAGAGACCTCTACTTACCCGTTCTTCCCTACCGTTTTAATAAGAAACTTTATTATCCTTTATGTGGTAGTTGTGTGATAAATAATGATGAAAAATGTACCCATAGTATTGATGAACGAGCTATAACGGTGGTTTTACCTTCGGTGGAAATCTACTACTCAATAAAAGAGTGTAAATACCAGCTGTTAGAAATTTTCGAGGTGTACCATTACAATATTACAACCAATTTTTTCAAACCATATATTGACATTTTTTTTAGAGTAAAAGTTAAAAATTCAGGATTTCCACCTAATATTAACACATATCAAGAACAAAAGGAGTATTTAGACGCCATTTACGAAGCGGATGGAGTAAGATTAGAACCTGAAGAAATTGTTGATAACCCATCCTTAAGAACTTCTGCGAAATTGGCGCAAAATTCATTATATTGAAGAATGGCCTTAAGAATGGATAAATCAACAACTAAAATCATCCATCGCTACTCCCAATTAACCGAAATTATAGCAGACACAACGAATAAATTAACAGACTACATCATACGAGTAAGTATTTTATTAAGAAACGGTTTGATTTTTTTAATGATTTTAAATCGATTTTTTAAATGCGTCTTTTACAGAGGTAGGAAGAAAATATGTTTGATCAAAGTCTACTTTGACTCGTTACCTTCACTCTCACTTAATGGTGGACTTATAGCTCAAATGTGTTCTGTGAATAGTTTAGTGTATTTGTATTTTGCAAAAGTAAGATTTGCAGTGTATTCTCCGAAAGTTAAGGAAGGTTCGCTGTTTTTAAAGTTCATTTTGGACCTGTACATGTTTCAATTTAACTTTTTAAGTTTATTATTCATTGCTCTCACTGAACGGTTCACCTAAAGCTTTATTTCTTATTGTTATATTTTATATATTGAATTTGGAATTCCAAAAGTAAGATTTGCAGTGTATTCTCCGAAAGTTAAGGAAGGTTCGCTGTTTTTAAAGTTCATTTTGGACCTGTACATGTTTCAATTTAACTTTTTAAGTTTATTATTCATTACTCTCACTGAGTGGTTCGCCTAAAGCTTTATTTCATTATGTTATATTTTATATATTGAATTTGGAATTCCAAAAGTAAGATTTCCGTTGAATTCTCCGAATGTTAGGGAAGGTTCGCTGTTTTTAAAGTTCATTTTGGACCTGTACATGTTTAAATTTAACTTTTTAAGTTTATTATTCATTACTCTCACTGAACGGTTCGTCTAAAGCTTTATTTTATACTGTGATAATTTATATAGTTAAATTGTAATTCCAAAAGTAAGATTTGGATAGATATTAAAATTAAGCTAGAGTACATTTTTCATCCGATAGTCTTAATTATATTTTAAGGAATAGTATTAAATGGCTTAGTTTTATTTTGCTTCTGATATAAAAATTAATTTTGTTTTTTTACATTTGTATAAGGAAGTTAATTTAATTGTTTAATAGTTTATTTTGTTATATAAAAATTAAATAACTATATAAGTTTTGTAATTTATATGTTAACTGCTAATACTTGCAGTGTTCGTGTTATTACAATCAAATTGTACACTTGTTGCTGTATTTTTTCCATTATCTTGGATTTTAATGTTTTGAATAAAATTTTAATATCAAGTTTGGCTTTTTAAATTATTTGTTCAGAATACGATATCCAATGAACGTCCTAGTTTCATCCTTATTGAGCCTGATTGAACCAAATTAAAGGCCTAAAGACATCTCTAGGTTTTACAGAAAGACATCCAGGGGCCGACCGCCGTAATCGCCATTGGACGTCCGAAAACTCGTCCCCGGGACGTACTACGGCTATAGACAAACCGGACATTTGGACGTCCTTTAACGTCCAACCGACGTCAACACCGGATTTTGGGATGACCTACGGACGAAGGCAAGATCCGAGTGTGACGTCTATCGGATGTCCATAGGACGTGTTTGTGTTTGCTGGGTTGTTCTATCTGAAGTCAAAATAATAATTATTATATTGTTTTGAGTTTTATTTTGAAATCATTTTATTTCATTCTGATTCAATCTATTTTTGTGTATTGCTTTTTAAAATATTTTAAGATTCGTTTTTCACAAATTGATTGTGAAAACTTTCAAACAAAGGTTAAATTTGTTTGAAAATTAACTTTATATTATAATTAAAGATTAAACCACCGTAATTTTTATTATTGGCTTTTATATAAAAAAATTAAAATAACAATAAATTAAATATGGCCAATGTTGATTACTAACCAGGTGTCGAGAAAAAGAGTTTTGGATAATCAGTAGAAATATATATATCACCCAGTACATTAAATAATTAAGCCCACTTAAATGGTTCATTTTTGGAGGAAGCTTTGTGTCGTTTGTTTTTTATTTATTTATTTATTTTTAAGAATTTTTAACTTCTTCCGCGAAATTGATAATTTTTTTTGTGGAACCTTTAAATGGTTTACGTCGTGTCTTGAAGCTTACCCGGTTTGATTATAACTACGTCGAAAGTTCGTAATTTCGGGGTTTCAAATCGACTTAAAATGTGTGATATCGTTGTATTTATGTGGTGGCGCTGGTTTGACGTTTATTGATATATTTGGTCAAGTGGTATTTTGTGCTTTGTTGATGTAAGGTAATAGTGTTTTGATTGACTTTTGCTTGATTTCTAAGTATTTGAATTAATTTGTTTGCTTGATTGCGTTATTATATTTTTTGATTGGTTAATTTTGCTTTGAAGCCTGATCGTTTGGTTAACCATTAAAATATTTTTTTAAACTTTATTTTTGATCTGAAGCCTGATTGATTGGATTTTTGTTATATATTTTTCTATTCGTTAGTCATTATGTAAGTTAATGTCAGAAGTCGAACGTCTGCCAGACAGGGTTCGAGTGTTAAATTAATAGTAATTAATTTGCAAAATGAATGGTTTGGGCTTCTACATTAAGGAAGAATTGTTGAACTTTGAATTGTGTGTGCGCGAACGTGAAGGATTGAAAGATTTAAAGTGCTTGTTTGTGTTGACTGTTTTGAGCGACGTACGTACTGTAAGAGAGGACGTAGTTGTATTTTTATAATTTGAATTTATTGCGGTCTTGGTAAAGTAATTTTGAACTTTTTAAATTACTAACTTAATCTAAAGAAGAATACACTTTTGTCTTTGTGTTTTTCTTTTTCCACCCTTTACATACAGTTTAGGCAATCTCGAACCAAATAAAATTTCGATGTAGCGGCAACGGGAATAAATTCTCGTAAATTTATCGTGCGGGTCTCGGTTAAATATATAAAATTGAAATTAAATTCTTAGTTTTTCGGTCCGTTTTCTTTATTTTTTCATTAAAAAAGGATCACCGTTATAACAGTTTTAATAATTCATTTTAATTATAATAAACCATATTTTACCGATCGGGAATACGTTTTTAGGACGGCACTCTAAATTGCGAAGGTATCTCGTAAAGTACCGTGTTCAGTAGTTAAGACGCCCAAGGGCAAACTCTTCTGAAGAGATATATTTTGGCTTGGCAAATTGTTTTAAACCCAACTTTGTGTGTAACCCAGAAAACTTCAATCCAACTGAAAACCTAGTTACACCACCGCATAACTCAAACGAAACGATACCTTATATTTGCAAACGCTATTTAACGATCAGTTCCAAACAAATTGGGAGGTGATCTCGCTCTTATTTTCCATTTTAATTTTAAAATTACAATACCATTAAGAAGAAAAAATTTCAAGGAAGACCATTTTTATCCACTGAAGCAAATTTTGTTTGGAACTTTTCTAGTTCTAGTTATCTTACTCAGATTAATTGGAGTTTCTACAATTGAAGAGCCTAAGAGGGCTAGAAGTCGCAAGTTGATTTGGCCTTCTAACCAAAAATACTAAACTTTAAAAAAAAATGAAATATATTTGAATTTGAATTTGAATTACTTAAGGACAAATTTTTACAATTTTTTTATCTTACTTCTTATTTATAAAAATCCAAGAAAACAAACAAAATAAATCTCTAAGCTAAATTGAGCCATTTATTTTGAGAGAAAAATGTAGACAAAACCAAGGTGTAAGATTTTCCATTACATTAATAATTTCTCTAAAATCAAACAGATTAAGGTACTAGTTTATTTTTTGAGACTTATTTAAAGATATTTGATTTTTAATTATATTTTTATACTTTGATGTTTTCATTAACATTTATTTTAGCTACAAATTTCAATTACATAAGCTTTTAACTATCTTTCCTCTTTAACTTAATTATCTATTTTATTTTGAACTTTCATGTAAAAGTCTGTATTTTCAATAATATAATTAAATATGTTTTATCATAGTTAAGTGAAAAATCCATCCTAATTACACTGCCTCTCGACAACACTTTTGAAGGTTGCTTTAAGTTAATGTCGGTGGAGGATTTCATTAAGCTAAAATATCAAATACAAATTTACCGTTCAATATACTAATATTTTTTTGTTTCGTAATTTCGTAACTTATTATAAAGATTTATTTTTAGTTTCTTAATAAGGTATGCTTTTATCGAAGTCATTCACAATTTAATAAAGAGCGAGCGCTTGTGAGGATAATTTCGTAAATTTTACACCTTTTAGGATTGATAGTTAAGCCGGATGTAGGTTAACGAGGTTTTTGCCTCGCAATACCGCTAGAAACAGCCTATAAACGGAGCGAAATAGTTTTGAACCTTTATGTTGTAGTCTATATTAAATGGGAAATTTTCATGTTTGTAAATCATAAATTTGCATACGTAAGAACCTAAATATAACAAAATTGGCGTCTTTCAAAAATTATATTATACTATCCTAGCTAGTATAGTTATTTTATAGCTAGAAGTGGTTTTTTTTTCTTTTTCGTAGTCTTATCCAACAAAAGCTTTTCAAACAGAGTCATTTTAATATTTTGAAATATTTTTGTATTACTCGCAGCTTTTTAATACACTGAATAATGGCTCTCAAAACGGAGAGCCCAAATATATAGATATATATTAGTCCATATAATTGAGTTAAAAGTCTTATTTTATTTTATTTTATTTTATTTTATCGATTTGTTTAATTTAATGAAATAAATTTAAATTAAATTTACACATTTAGTAAGTAATTTTTCAGAATTATTATTTTAACTATTCTCTGAAAACTATACATGCAAGAGATTCGAACTCTACAATACGGCCCTTTTATTGCTTTGATTATTACAGAAAAGGTACTACAACTAGGTGAAGGTCAAACGTTCAAATCTCCAAAACTAATATTTTCTAACCTACCGTCCTACAGGCATAAACATTCTTAAGAGTTCTAAAATTCTACTATCAACGATTCTTTGAAAAATTTTAACCGAATCCAGCTTACGTGCGTTTTTATTTTTTTAAATAAAGCTTTAGGAATTCTATTGAGATAACTACCTATTTTATAATTTATATAATACTGGAAGTATATATATAACTATTTGATGATTGAGTATTGAAATAACGCGCCGTAAAATTTATCGATACGTATTTGCCTGGTAAATACCCTGTATAATAAGCGCCGGATGGTTCGTTCGTTAAACCTCGTCCTACAACTGTATTTGCCCTTGGGATGTGTAGACGGTTTCTGCAATTTTTATTTCTCAGCGTCCACCGTTTGAGATTTAATAGAATAACTTATTTTAATACGACTTCTTTAAAACAAGATACGCATGCTTTAATTTAAGCAGCTAACCAATGAGTACGTTTTGTACAGGGTTTTAACTTCATAATTTATACATTTTTCTAAATAAAAACAGGGTGACAAGTGTAAGAAAAATTTGTATCCGAGATAATAGATTTTTTCCTGTATGCCTCTCCTATTATATTGATACTGATTTTTCTTGAATCATACAAGGTATAGGGGCACTTATATTGTTTTTTACCCTATTAAACTCGAGAGCTGCTAGAATTAATCAAACTTCCTTAATTATATACTGTTTAAACGGAAAATTTATAATTACCAGTATTGTTATTTAAATATTACAAATATTTTACACTAATCCAATAAATAATATTTAAATATATATTGTAGGCCGTTTTCAACACTTTCATTGGAATGGTGGAAATTTAATACAAGCATGCTAGTTTATTGAAGGGAAAATGGAAATGGCCAATAGGTTATTTTCTCCTCCCTTCCGGATGCCTGGTTTTTAAAGCGGTGTAGCTGTAACATTGAATTAGAATAAATTATATATTTTCCGATACTTGATTAATTTTAGATTACATTTAAAAGTTACTGAAACAGAGTAACTTTGTTAAATTCGTGCTCTGGTTTTTAGGAAGGAAATGGAAGTGGGAAGTGTATGTTAAAACCCCGTAGAAAAGAAGTGAATAATAAAACCCCGTAGAAAAGAAGTGAATGTTAAAACCACGTAGAAAAGAAGTGTCTTTTAAAATCCCATATGAATGAAGTGGAAGTGGGAAATGTATGTTAAAACCCCGTAGAAAAGAAGTGTATGTTAAAATAACTTAGGAAGGAAGTGGAAGTGGGAATTGAATGTTTAAACCCCGTAGAAAAAAGTGTGTTAAAATCCCATATAAATGAAGTGGAAGTGGGAAGTGTTTATTAAAACCCCGTAGAAAAGAAGTGTATGTTAAAATCCCATAGGAAAGAGGTGGAAGTGGGAAGTGTATGTTAAAACCCCTTAGAAAATAAGTGTGTGTTAAAATCCCATATGAAGGAAGTGGAAGTGGGAAGTGTATGTTAAAACCCCGTTGAAAAGAAGTGTATGTTAAAATCCCAAAGGAAGGAAGTGGAAATGGGAAGTGTATGTTAAAACCCCATAGAAAAGTAGTGTGTGTTAAAATCCCATAGGAAGGAGGTGGAAGTGGGAAGTGTATGTAGAATTTGAAAATACACGTGTAAAAACATCAATTTGGGATCGGCTTGTTTGTTAAAGTAGTGTATGTGGTGTGTGTTATCGTGGAGTAATTTTTTCTAGGACTTAAGTTTTAGTGCCTAGAAAAAGTCGCGAATGTTTTGGAATTGGGGTGAATGTTAATCGTAGTAATTTTATTAGCAATAAATTAGTATGAAAAACGAAACTTTCTCGAGTAATGTAATTGTACATGTAATACCCTATGAGGACCGGGCGAATTTCCATAAACGTAATATGACATACTTCAAAATGTGAATACGTAGTATAGAATTAATCTTAAGCCCATTTTTAAAAATAAGGTAACAAAGTTAAAAAGTTTTAGATCATTTCTGGAACATAATTTCTGTGAACTTATTGTACGGAAAATTGTTTGTAAGACGAAGCAATTTTTTTAGACAAATAAAATTATTTTAATGTAATTTCTTAAAAAAAAATAGTTGAATATTATCTCACCACATAAACGATTTTAACTGTAATATATGAAAAATGAATAGTTGATTTATTCTTTAAGTTTTTGTTATTTTGTCATAATTTGTCGCTAGATGGCTAAGACCAGGATAGGGACGCCTATGGTCCAATTAGCCATCAACATGTTGAACACCCCATAGGATAATGGTCATCGAAATCGCCCAGAAAATGAAAAAAATGACAAACAATTATTAACTGAGCTACAAAATGCGGTGGAAGTTGAAAAAATGTAATCTCTCAACAATAAAATTATTTGTATTGTAATATATTGATTTTTATTTTTTAATCAAACCTCTTCAAAGCGATAGATTTTATCAAAAGCACTAGAAACAATTCGTGTATTTAAGAGTCTAAAAATTTTTTCTAATCCACATTCGCTATTTTACAACCGTCAATCGCGACACCACTCTAGTTCTCGCGCAGAAATGTTTCCTTGTGTGATATGTTCCAAAGAGTTTAGTCGGTCGGAAGCGTTAAAACGTCATGTGAAGGACAAGCATGAAAATATCAAAGTTAGTTGTGAGGGTTGCGGGGAAATCATTCACATCGAAAAGTAATTTGAAACGGCATTCTCGAATTCATCAAAGGGCAGTGTCATCATCAACTTCCGCAGCTGAGGATCTTACCATTCCATCAACATCGAGTAGAATTTATCACTCGTCTCAACCGGCTTCCTCTCCCAGTACCTTACCTATCACCTCAACCCCAATTCTATCACAATCTACACTACCTCCCATCCAGTCTAACCCACCCATACCGTCTTCTTCATTCGCCCCTCCAACTAACTGGGGTGACGATAATTTACATTTTGATGAACTCGATTTTAACGAAACCGAGGATATTTCCTTAGATGCCGAAGTAGTGGAAGCTTTGGGTGGTGCCGTGACCTGTTCCCACTACACACCATCTGAAACGTTTATAGACCCACAGAGTCTCATCCATCGAACTAGAGATTGCCTTATCAATTATTTAGAACGCCGTGCACGTAAGAATTGTATTAAGTGGTGCCTTGTTATCCGAGCTCGCTTTGCACGCGATGTCGCTGACGGGTAAACCGTCCAAGTGCATCCATATTTAAGAAGACGGACTTTCACAACATTATCAGTTGAGGAATTACCTAATCAGATAGATTCAGGTGAGAAGCAGATCGTAAAAGCGATGGAAGAATTCAAAGATATGGGGTCTGGATTTAAAATCCAAAAGTGGATATTGTGAAATATTTACCGCTAGTTGCCGGCATTTATATCGAACTCCCGGACAAAATTAGAAGCACTCGAGGGGTGCTTATGAACCGTCTTTAGCTTTAATTGTTTCATGATTTAACGAAACGGTTAATCCTACATATTCTGATTTCTTAAATATTTTTTAATAATAATAATAAATTCCACGTACGAAAATTCATCAAATAATAAGTTCTGAATAAAGAAATAATCAATAGAGGTGTAAAATATTTGGCAACTAAACGCTATTGATAGTAAGCCCGGACTAGCGACCCGCGAAACGTAGAACGCTAACCGATGGGCTTTGACTTCTTTTAATAAATATATTATACTAAGTTTTGTCCACTTTTGACCGCTGATAATGGACAAATTTATATTTTAAGGAAAAGTGACTCAACCACCTTTTCCATGCACCTGCCATAATTTAGGCTCTAAAATAATTTTAGTTTAGCTAGCAGTCGTTATACAGCGCGATAGGAAGCTCGGAGGTTTTCCCATCTTTGTGCTGCTTCTCTCGGCTACCAAACATCGATTGTGACGAACCGGAATCACTTCGTGATACGAAAAAGATTAACCCGTACGCTGACCTCTGTATAATGAGACTTTGCACTTTCTGTGCAATAAATATCAGATTTGAATATTTAACCTAATGAATTTCTGACTCTTATCATAGATGGTACATTTGTCACCAGCAAACCATATTAATTGACTTCAATGGGAAAGTTGGGTATGTGTGTGTGTCGCTCTTGGGGGAGAAAAGAAAGGGACTCTGAACGAGACGAAGAAGAGAGAGGGAAATTAGCGGTAGACGACCGCCCCCAGTTTTCTCCCCCCTCGCTCTCGGTCTCTCGCTCTCTCTTGAAACCGGTTCCGGTTGTCCATCTTCGTTTTCGCCCTCCCGCAGCTGGTAATTAGTCTCGGGCCAACAAATATTTTTTACCGTATTATTTTTCCGTACTTTTTCCCGCATTGAAAGTTAGCGAGTTTTGCTTTTCGCCCGTATTCTTTTTCTATTTTTTCCACTTTTAATAAAGAGTGGACTTATTATAAATTATAAAAAAGATTGGACTAATAATTCACGATTATCGTAGCGCCCACGCTCCGCTCAAGTCTTTGTCGAGAATGCCGGCTCCGCGTTTTGAGACGTCCTAGTTTCATATGATATATAAAATACGGATGGTATTTTAGGCCTAACGAAAATAGGTGCGCTACTCTTTTACCATTTATATATGCCGTAACAATAATATTTAATTCGTTTTGAGAAAAAATGTGAGTTACGCAACCGCGTAGAAAGTACGCCGATTATGGTTTATTGTTAGTAGGCAGTGTATTTCTTCGGTACTAGATTAAGCTAGAACAAGTTGGCAAGCCAAAATAAACCTCTCCTCGGAAGAATTGTCCCTAGTGGTATTAATTTCTCGAGATGACCCTTTAAGATATATCTCCGCAATTCAGAGTTATTTAGTAAAAATGTTATCCTGGTTCAATCCCGCCCGTGATAATATTTTAATTATAATTAAAATAATTGAGACGAAACAACCGAGTATAATTTATTTATAAATTAAGTAGTTACAACAGTGAGTTAGACGTACTAAATAACAACAAAAATAACTAATAGAAAAATATAAAAGAATATTCAACCAAGAAACAAGTTAATCCAAATACTTCGAAATCAAGAATAAATAACCCAAATACCGAAAGTTGAAAAATTATGTGAAAGGAAAAACGAAAAACATATTACCGTTAGCAATACACGGCTTAAAACGTACAATAAATGACCGTAGACGGAATAGTTAGGGCTCTTTATAAATAAAAACAAACAAACCCAATTGATGAACTGCATTAAACATCTTAATCCGTCGAGAAAAAGATTAAAATAAATTACGAAGTAATGACGACCCAGTTAAAAACCAGACCTTCATAAATGTTAGAGCACGATGTATACCACTCGAAATTTTCTTCATAAATGAACAATTACGCTTGAAAACTAAATACGCTAAACACACAATAGATAAAAACATTGTCCCCTCGGAGAAGTAAAAATAACAATTTAAGATTTTCTAAATCCAGATGATGGTTATGTTTGCATTTTGCTATGATGGCCTGGGTAAATAGAAGATTGTTTTACCAAATTAAGAATTCTAGTAACATAAGTTCGAGCATAAGTCTATAATATTGTTTCATAAGTTTGTCACTTTGCAGAATATTTTACTGAGAGCCAGAAGCCGAGTGAAGTCATCACCAGAAGAAAATATCCCCCTAGCGGTGCGCTGTCAAAGGTTACTTGTGACGCGTTAGCAAGCGGATGCAAAACGGGGACGAAGCCCTACAACAGTCTGTCTTGTGAATAGTTCTCAGTAAAAGTTTTGAATGTGAAGTGTCACACTTATGTAACAATATTATACTATTATGGTTTAAGGTATTCTTAGTTGATCATTGTGACGATTTTATGGTTGGGGTCCAATAATTCCACCCCAGCCAACTCAGTCAATACCGTCAGCCAAATAATTAAAGAAATATTAAAAATGGCCTAATGAATTACACACTCTGATTAGCTATTTATGATGATTAATTGTAGGCCTTAAATATTATTAAAGATGACAACGGATTCAGTTAAATCAATGAACACTTTTATTAAAGGAATACTGCTATTATGAACTAATGATTACACACTAAAATAAAAAGGGACGGTAGTCCCTATGCAAGGTCCGGGTATAGAGTAGAGCACCTACCCGAGCACTTGCTATATTATCTCGAGTCAGAATGAGGCCGATTTTACCCCTCGTATCCGAAAAACTATAGGTCGTATCAAAACAAATCATGTATCGTTTGAAAGGTTACAAGAACGCGACAAACATATACGAATTCCACCGAACAGGGTTTAGGCGACGTTTCTTAGTAAAGGGGCAAAGTTAGGCTTAATTTTCTTCTCCTTCTTCGTCTTCCATCTTCTCCTCGCAGACCGCTCTACAGCAAAAACTACTGAACCGATTTAAATGCAATTTGGTACACAGTTTCCAATTAAAATCCCATTGTGTCCTTCCAAAGGAGAAGTTCATATCTGGTATAGTTCTTGAGCTACGGCGACAAATGGACATTTTAGCGAGTCGGTAACGAAACCATGGAGTAATAAACACATAAGTACTAAATCGGAGCGACCAGCTATAAAAAAAAATTAATGCAAAATGTTTGAAGGTTGATTTTAGGTGAAAACGTGGCGCTGTGTTCGAAAAAATAGTCTTTAAGGTTAAAATGCCCGCTTTAACGGATATACTTGAAAACTATGTATAAAACATATTTATAGGTGGATTGAAGGAAAAAAAGGGCGCTGAGTTCGACATCAATATTCTTGTGAGTGTCAGGGTGGTGGTTGTCCGCCATAGAGCTTGTCGATAAATAAGTCCAGTTTATGAAGTTAATGGGAATATAATTACAGAAATAGATTAAACATTCGAATGCTACTGATTTATAGGTTGTTTCTAAGTGAAAGAGGTGCAATGAGTTCAAAGTGTCTCGCCAGTGTCAGGGTGGGCAGTAGGGATGCAACGGATAACCGGAACCGGAACCGAAACCGAGAAGAACCAAGTAACTTCTAGGAACCGGAACCGAAACCGGAACCGATAATATAAAAATTTGATAACCGTATCCGGAACCGGAACCGATATTTGTAAAAAAAATTATATATAACCGACACCGGAACCGGAACCGAGTTTTTCATAACTTTATTTACCAACATTTAGCATATGTTGAAATTAAGTAATTAAACTTCCTAGTTTACTAGAGTCATTCCAGCCAAATCAACCAGGTCCATACCCCTCAAGTTACCGATTTTGATGAAATTTGGTGAACAGGTGTAGTTATGCATAAAACCAACCCCTATAAGGCAGAAGTGCTGAAAAAGTTTTTTGAGGGGAGTTACAGGACGAAATGTTTTTTGGCGGTTTTCCATATGCCGGTTGCGTTTTAGCTATAAAATCGCTATAACTTCAGTTTGAAAAGTGATATAAATATGCCTAATGGCTTATTTTTAAGGTAATTAATCAATTAATACCCCAGATTATTATTTTCAAAAAATTTGAAAATTTTAAAACAAATTGAAATTTGAAATTTGGAAGTCACCTATTCGTGGATACCCAAAATAGCTATATTTAGAAAAATTATTTTTTGGCTTGTTTTGCTTTATATGATCACATTACGTGATCTGTAAAAATATTTTCTTGTGTTTTCCAGTTTTAACGAAGTTACAATCAATTTACCTTACCCCCGCGCCTCAACCAATTTTAATTTTTTTGGGGGGATTTTTTAAATTTTATTTTTTTCCTTGCGAACAACCAAATTTCCTCGTATTTTATAAAACTTATTATTAGTTCCCCCAAAGTGTACTCCTGCTATGTAAACACTTCAATATAATTGTTTCATTATTTGTGGAATTAGGGGCAAAGTTTACTCCACCGCACCATATTTTGTTTGTTGATTTCTAATAGTTTATCAACAACAGACTTGTATAGTACAGAGAAATCAATTTAATGATTAAAGAATTTACAAAGTCTTTGCACTTATAGTTAGTGCTTTTTCAGCTTTTTTCGTTTCCGCAGCAATGAACCCACGAATATCTGACCAAGGTCAAATGTGATTTTCAGATTCTTTTTGGACCTTAAGTGTTGTAGATTTAGTTGAGGATGACCTTATTTTGGTTTATACTTCACTTTTTGTTATCGGTACAACTGAATGAATAGATCTAATTCCTTTGATCCGATGAGCATTTTCGTAACGAACTTTTAAAGTGCTTTCCATTTCGTCTATTTCATTTTGTCTCACAAATTCAAAAGATATTTTGTCAAGTCCTTCTTCATTTGAATGGCACTTTGCTTTGGCCCAAGTTAAAAGTTGCTCTGGATTTAGAATAATGGTGTTGTTTAGACTAGCCATGGCTGCGAGTCTTTTCACACACCCTTCAAGGCCATCACAAAGGCCTTTGTCGTGGGAAGTTGCAAAAAAATGCCATTCGGCGGTTATTCCATTTGTGTCCTCTTCATGGAAGCATAAGTTTGTTACATTCTTGAAATTTTTATACTGGGAAGGAGCACCATCTGAAAAGTAAACAACTCCCCGCAAACCGGTTAAAGCTTTTTTCAAAAACTCAATAAGTTTCATTAAAAACACGTGAACAGTCGTAGCATCATGCTTTACGCTATCAGATATTACAACATAGTTAACATGGTTTAATAGTCCTCCGATGTGTTCTCTGTAATAGCAAACAAATGGATGGAGAGTGGCTTGATCCGATGCCCAGTGAAAAGACTGAATTGCGTCTTGTGCTATAAACGTATAATTTTCAGAAAAGTCGCCGATGATGAGGGCATAGCCTGGAACTAGGGACGCTTTTCTCTGTTGTAAATACAGCGATTGCTCTGTTGTAATATGATCATGCGTTAAAAGCTCTTCTAAATTTTCAAGAAGTTCATCCACAAATTCTAAAGAATTTTTTTGTATAACTTCAAGAGTGCTTCTATCCATGTTGTCCCATTGAATGAAGCTGACAAAGTCGATACTTTCCTCATCAATTATATTTTCGATGTAGTTCCTGAGTTCGTAAAATCCTGGGCATTCCTCACATTCTTTCAGAAAACAGTCTTCTGTCGGATTGACACAGACAACGCTCTTCAGACAATCTTTATAACTTTTCAAATGCCAACTACGGTCTTTCGTCAGTTCCCCTAACCTAACACCTTCAATTTTTAACTTCACATTTTTATGATACTTGCATACGAAAGTAGAATGAGTACCAGAGGATCAAGCCAGTATGCAGTTTTTTGGTCTTAATTCGACAAACTTAGAAAAGGATATTTGTATTTCACTGTGCATTAACTTAAACATTTGATGTAGCTCCTTTAAATTGCACAAAATGAGGCTTTTCTGTTTGTGTACTCTTTGGTATTCTGATCCAAATTTTTCCCAGGTTTGGGGTTGGGTGTACTCAAGATTCCTTTTTCTTCCACAAGCTTCTTGGTACGTCTTATCATGTAGTTTGTTGCTCCAAATTCTTGCTTGATTTTGGAGGCACTCCACCCTTTGGGTAATACAGTTAAAACTTGAATTTTATCGTTTCTATTTTCGGATATATTAAATTTGTGTTTTAGTCGGTTAATCATTTTATCCAAGTAATTTTGTTCCGCTATCACGTTTTCATCTGTGTCAGTTACTGAAACCCCTCTAATTTCATCGAACGCCTTCTCATAAACAGCTTCAATAGATTTTAATTTATTGGAAGGGTAACTTTTCACCTTCATGAGATTTTTCTTCTTCACAGGTGACTCACCGATTATTTTTAAAGATTCGTTGACTTTGGATAGAACTGGGGTTTTAGGTGAACTGAAAAGAGTTTGAAAGTTATCTTCTTCCATGATAACTTCATCCGTTGTAGAAACTGTTCCTTGAGAATCAGTAGCGAGGCTTGATGATGTTTGAACAATATCAGTGTCTTCAAAAGCAGTTGTCAGTTCCATATGAGATATTAACTTTACGCAGTTTGTGCAAAGTTTCATTCCAGGCAGTAAGTTTGATTCGAGCTCAAGTCGTTTAGATTTTTTATGAAGATCCAACATTACAGGTCTCAAATTGCTTTTTATCTTTGTCTTGTGTTTTCGTAATGGGTCACAGCATATATGTTGTCTTTTTTTATAGTGATGTAAATAAGAATTTGTGTGCAGTTGACAAATATTAGGCCACTTTTTTTGTCCACTTCTGATGCTAATCAACAAAGCTTCCTCTGAAGTGAAACCTGATCTTCCATAGTATTTAATTTCCTAGCTTCGATTGTTCTCCGCATTTAGTTCTTTAACTAAACTATCTTCACAATTTAATTTGTAAGAAGACAAAAAATCTGGCCGACTTCTAACGCCAATAAACAAAGTCGTGTAGAGACACACCAAACTAAAACTGAAAAATATTGTTTGAAAAAAAACCGCGCAGGCGCGCAACGTATTAAAAAATAGTGATTCCTTGCCAAGGTCATTCGAAGCGTACTTCTGTTGTTTCTCGTAGGCATGCAGACCTACTGTTTATTACTCCCGTACATATCCCTCTTTTATTTTGAAAAAATAAACATTTAATTGATTTCTCTGTACTATACAAGTCTGTTGTTCCTAAGCTATTAGAAACCAACAAACAAAATATGGTGCGGTGGAGTAAACTTTGCCCCTAATTCCACAAATAATGAAACAATTATATTTTAAGTGTTTACATAGCAGGAGTTCACTTTGGGGGAACTAAAAATAAGTTTTATAAAATACGAGGAAATTTGGTTGTTCACAAGGAAAAAAATTAAATATGAAAAATCCCCCCCCCAAAAAAATAAAATTGGTTGAGGCGCGGGGGTAAGGTAAATTGATTGTAACTTCGTTAAAACTGGAAAACACAAGAAAATATTTTTACATATCACGTAAAAATGGTCAAATAAGGCAATACAAGCAAAAAAATAATTTTTCTAAATATAGCTATTTTGGGTATCCACGAATGGGTGACTTCCAAATTTCAAATTTCAATTTGTTTTCAAATATTCAAATTTTTTGAAAATAATAATCTGGGGCATTAATTGATTAATTACCTTGAAAATAAGCCATTAGGCATATTTATATCACTTTTCAAACTGAAGTTATAGCAATTTTATAGCTAAAGCGCAACCGGCATATGGAAAACCGCCAAAAAACATTTCGTCCTGTAACTCCCCTCAAAAAACATTTTCAGCACTTCTGCTTTACAGGGGTTGGTTTTATGCATAACTACACCTGTTCACCAAATTTCATCAAAATCGGTAACTTGAGGGGTATGGACCTAGTTGATTTGACCTGGAATGACTCACTTTTAGTTTTTCATAAAAGCTCATATTTATCCTATCTCAGATAATTCTAACTGTCAACTGACACACCCTTCCGTATTCTCAATTGAAAATGGGCATAATCCGGAAATTCGCGATAGTTTGTTTTGTTCTCTTCAGTTGGAAAACTCGACACAATTTCACAAATTTAGCAAAGACCACAAAAAATATTTGTCGTCTACTGCTACTAGTGTGCTTCCCGAGCAATTATTTAGCGTGGCAAGTGTTTTACTTGCTTCAAATATTTCATTATGTTTCAACAGGCGCGCCCAAAACTTTATAAATACAACCACAATAACCGTCGCATAAATATCCAAACAACGTACATAATGAATGTAACACACTTAATAACACACTTAAATTTGAAAAGTATCGAGACACGTGTTTTATAGCAGATCGTTAAACCTTGTAAATTAATAACTAAGTTGTGTTTCTGAATCTTAAGTTTTGAAGGTAAGGCTAATTCGTTTGCATAATATAATCGCTGGCCTGGGTAGATTTTGTTTAGAAAATCTGAAATTTCAACTTATGCATTTGCTTACATCTCACAAATGACAATGCTTATTGAACGAAATAATATGGATTCCATTTAGAACGATATACTCAACTGAAATCAAAACTGGTCATAGAAATCCCGTCTTCATATTTTTCAATGAAATGAGGCAGGGGCGTAGGAACCAGGGGGGCAATGCCTCTCCCTAGAATATTGCTGGGTGGGGCAACTTATGTTATTGCCCCTTCAATTTTTTGGTCAGTTGAAATCTTTAAAAGCTCAAATTTTCAATTTAAAAACTTATAAAGCTTATAGAAGCTCAACTGTGTCTTTTCCCGCCAATTTACATAGTATTTAAACAGTAACAAACGCTTTCGGTGAAGCTACACTCCTTTAAAAATTCAAAACCATTATCATTTTATTATTGTGGATTTGTATATCTTAAATTCATAAACGACTCTAAAGACTAAAATACACTTCGTATGATAACTGTTGTTACTGTTAATGCCTTAATGACATTCGCGACCTATTTCTCAATCAACATCGGGGCCTAAGCTCCTAGACCCCCGTTTCATTTCTCTTTGCCCCCTCCAACTTCTAAAACGTTCCTACGACCCTGAAATGAGGAGCGGAAGGGAAGGCAATGTCTCCCCAAAACTTGAAAGTATATCATCCCCCCCCTCCATCTTGAAACGATGAAACCGTGATAATTTTTAAACAAGATTTAATTTTTACACTACTTTATGGAATAAACAAATAACGCGCTTACGTGAATTCCCTACGAGAGAATAGAAGCAATAATTTTTTTAATTATTTTACTTCCGAGTTCTACCAGAACCTTTGTTTTTAAAGCTCCAAACGCTGATTGCCGTAATTTATCTTAATCGTTTCACTTAGGGCTTCAAGCCATTTTTAACCATTTTATATATTTAACATGTAAGTACGTGTTAAATCTAATTGTAAAAGGCGATTCATGTTAGCCCTAACTCTAGATGGCGATAATCGCGACTCGGCCTTAATTATTATAAGGGGGAGGACCCCGAACCCATAGCTACGTCACTGAGAAAGCTACTATTTTTAAAATTTAATTTATAAAAACAAATTTTATATTCTAAATAAATAAATGTGGTTGATTTTATTTATCTTTAACTTCATTAGAATTGCTTGTGTATTTAACATTAATTAATACTAAACACACTGGAACCGTTTAGGAACCGGAACCGATTGGTTCTAAATTTTTAGAACTGGAACCGATAAATTAAAATTTTAAGAACCGGAACCGTAACCGGTACCGATAAAGCAAAAATTTAAGAACCGGAATTGGATCCGGACCCGAGATAGACCAAAAAAGTGGAACCGTTGCATCCCTAGTGGGAAGTGTGCCACCAGAGGGCGGTTAATCATGCCAAAAAGTAATAAACACAGTACAAAACGTGTAAAGTTTAATAACAATCGTACAAGCCTATTTATTAACATTAAAAAATGAATTAAAGAGCATAATGACGTCACGTTTTCAAAAAATTAAAGTAAACAATATCTAAACGTACACAATGTTGGCGAAAGAGCTAGGCAGTTCTCAATATTCCAAATAGGTAAAAGTTCACTTTTTAATTTTGTTTATAATCATTATTTCCGCTTTGTTACGATTTAAGGTATTATAATAACTTCACTTCCATTGTTATAAACCAAAATGCGTTAAATCCACCCAAAAACCATTCGGTTAAAAATTGCAAGGTGCTTTAAACAAAAACGTCACGTCCTATATTACTTTAGGCCATAAAAGTAGTGAAATCAAATAACGGGCAAAATCTGTAATTATATTCCCATAAACGTCATAAACTGGACTTATTTATCGACACGCGATGTGCTCTGAAGTAATATGCTAGACCTTGCGCGTCCTAAGTGTTTTACTGAGTTAAAATCCTTTGTACAACCATTAAACATTTCAAAGATAATGGCTAATATTAGAAGAGACAAGTTTTCTGAGCTTAGCTGTAACGATTCTAATGATACAATATCAGTTAAATAATTTACCAAGTTAATTAAAGAAAAAGGACGATATAAGATAAAACATTTTCTTAAGAATGTATAAAGAGTGAACAAATCATAAAATTTACAACGTAGCGGACGAAAGGCAAGCATATATATTAAGAATTAGTTCCTAAAAACAATGGAGATGGCAGCATTACCTAATCACGGGACCATTTCAACCTCCCGACTTTAAAGTTTTCTTTCGTTTTCGCAAAACGTGGCCCGGCTTGTTTATTTTATTTATAGGGGCATATATTGTTTAGATCGAAATATATTATCTACTCTGTTTAGATTTACTCTTTTGAAACTGGCAAATTACTGAAAGCAGACAAGTTGTTGACTGCAGTGACGTAATAACTGCAGCCAAAAACTTGTCCGCTTTATTTAATTATGGTTTAAGGAAAAAGAGTAAATTTAAACTAAGAAGATAATAAATTTAGATCTAAATAATATATTTGATACAATGCATTGGCCATTCTCTTTGAAATGTTTTATGGTTGTACAAAGGATTTTAACTCAGTAAAACACTAAGGACGCGCATATTACTTCAGAGCACATCACTTATCGATAAATAAGTCCAGTTTATGACGTTTATGGGAATATAATAACAGATCTTGCCCGTTATTTGATTTCACTACTTTTATGGCCTAGAGTATTATAGGACGTGACGTTTTTGTTTAAAGGACCTTGCAATTTTTAACCGAATGGTTTTTGGGTGAATTAATACTATTACTATTTAAAATTAAACAATTCTAACTACGATCTGGCTCATTTATGTATTAAAAGGGGATTATCGCGAATGGTACCAATTAAACACTGCGCGACGCTCTATAGTACTTAGTTCACTATTTTAGCAACGAATGCTCTATTTTTGAACTCTATTGGCTTAAGCGTCGGCGTTAAGTTAATGCGTTAGCATAAGCTACTCACGAAGAGCGGTGGTTCCAGGGTGGTGGAGCTTGACGGGCGGACGTTCACTGTGGCGGTCCTTAATGCGTGGTGGCTGGCGATACGAGATTCGGCTCCCGCGATGAGCTTGACGAAGGCGCTCCGGTATTTCGGCTGGGCACTACGGTCATCGGACGTTCATAACTTCGAACTCATCATGACGGCTACTCAGCAACTCTTTTTCAAACCATTTTAGGCTGCGCCAATATTTTCGCTTTTCGATCGTGACTAATGACTTTCGAGTCCGATTCTTACTAACTACTCTTTCGCTCCTGACCCCGGCTTATATGCCAAGGGGGAGCGGTCTCGTTGCCGGGCGTTTCACATAAACACTTGAATAAAACACTTTATTTACATCTATAAAATATATTGGGCAAAACCTAAGTTGACCGGGCCGGGTATTGGGCCCTTTTATCTACTTTCAAATATTAAACAAGTGGTCGCGTTTCAACGCGCCCAATTTATTGGTCACATAACCCCCTTACCAGACCCGAACGTCCCGAGAGGGCTACGACGATTTACCAAGTGTGGCCTATTTCGAGTTAGATCGAAGTGTCATGGGGTGTCACCTAAAATTCAGGTTGCTTGGACCTTGCGTCTTCGCTTTCCGACTTGAAGGTGTTGTGCCTTCGCGGGTTTCAAATAACTTCAACTGAGCTATATTATAAGTAACTTTTAAAATTGTCACTGATTCAATCTCACTAAGAATATAAGTTGTATGAGATAATTTTCCGGCTATTTGATATGGTCCATCCCAACGAGGGGCTAGCTTGGACGCAAACTTATTAACAGCAGACGACAAATAGTGGGCCTTTTCATTACTAATTGACCAATGTCAAACTCGCCATGCATCCGGCCCCTATTATTTGCGATGGCTTGTTTTACCTGCGCTCTCTTAAGAGTTCTCTGGGCTCTATCGATATTATCGCTAACCCGTTTAGCAAAAGCAAGCGCTTCGGTTTTAGTTATTTCACTTTCGAAATCAATTGTGATTTTATTTGTATAATTCTAGAAAAAATGCTATAATAGACGAAATTCTTGACGATATGTAAGCTACTAATATTATTGAACCAAGTAATTCCCCCCTGTATTTTAGTTAAAAAGAACGATGGTTATCCAGGCTTTGCTTGGTTATCGTAAACTTCATGACGTGACCAGAAAAGACAAATACCCACTTCCCAGAATAGAAGGTATTTTAGTGCCCGAAATTCATCACCACATTAGATATGAAATCCTGCTATTGACAAATGCAGTTAGACGAAGGTAGTCGAGCTAAGGCGGCATATATCTGTCACCGTGAACTTTTCCGTCCCAAGGTTTGGGTTGACGGGAGCTCCACCATCGTTTCAAAGGATGGTGGACCGTCTACTTGCAACCCTCAGTAGCGAAAGCGTCAGGGCATATTTAGATGATATAATAATAATTCCATCGACTTTTGGACAACATCTCGCTACTTTGTCCAAGGTATTTGCCATATTGAAAAACACCGGGCTAACTATAAAAGGCAGTAAAACCAAATTCTACCAAAAGGAAGGCCGTATTTTAATTAAACGATAGTTTATCGAAATTTGGTAAAAAGAATACTCCCTAAGGCCGCGCGATAAATTTACGAGACTAATTTCCCGTCGCCGTTATAACGAAAATTTATTTGAATCGGGATTGCCAGAACTGTAATGTTGTGGGCGAGTGATTAGAAAATAAAATGGCAACCAGAATTATGCAAAATTATAAATGTTCATTTTTATTCAGAACAGTCTATGGAACGTTCTAGATTTAACTTTCATCAATAACCCAACAAGATATATCCCTTCTACGTAATTGTACAGAACTGGTACTCAAGTGTATAAGACTAGATTTGTCTTAGTTCATCGTGATTGAAAAATAAACCAAAACACACTTACACTTAAGTTAATATCATAAATTATACTGAGTAATTTTAACTAAATTCAAACTACCTAACTATATACTGTCTTAATTAACCGCTGAGAGCTGTTCGCTACTAATTACTTCCAATCTACTTAATTAGCCTCACAGGTTGAGTTGATAATTTCAAGCATATAATTAGGTTATTCCAATTCAAAAAATAATAACAATCAATTTTATCTTACAGCTGACTTGAGTTAGTTCACAATTACTTTAACACTTTCAGTCTTAAACAGGCACTGTTCATACACTTAAGTCCATTCACTCACGTTCCAAACGCGAAACACAATTTAACTCTTTTCTTGACCGAAGACCGAACATACTTATTAAAACCGCAAAGTTACCTCATAATTTTTGACCGACACCAGGACCCCGTCCTGTAGTAGTTCCTCTGACAGACAAGAACAAAGAAAGACTATATCTTCTATATTGACGGCAACGGCCTTATATAATTTTATTTTGTGTTTTCTTTGACCCGTGGAGAGTAGGAGTGTCCCCAATCATCAAGGGTTTTCCATGTACAGGTACACGGGGGGGTCGGCAACGGAAGTCCCCACTTCCTTCCCCCATGTGTGTCACTTCCGGCAGGTGGCCCGGTGGGGTCAACATTGTGGGAGTGGCCACGGGGTTACCCCCGCCAGGTGACCACGCGTTTACCACGCGGCGCGTGTACTTCGCGGTGATTAGCTGGCGCGAAATTATTCAAAATGGGGTCAGCGCTCCTTTAAAGGAATTCTCAGGCTCGCATAGCTATACTCGGTCCCGATTTCCATTGTTAACGCTGTGACAGGTTTTGATTGATTTAGAACAGGAGTTTATCGGTGTAGAAAGTACGAGGATTCCCCGTTGCTATGGTGACTTCAGCCCGACGTTTAATATTATTCTAACAACAAACTTAGCAAATACCTTTAGTGACAACACCGAGAGAATCGCAAACACCTATTAATTATTTCATATTTCTCGAATTATTACGTCGGTTAAATTGAGGTCGCGCGATTTTATTTGCCGGAAAAATGGCCGGGTTAGTGAACAATACTTTCGCAAAATTCGCATAGTCATGGTAGAAATCGGTTCATTCCAATTTGGTTGACAGTTAAGTAATTAATAGTAGAAGGAAAGTGAGGGCGAGGCTCCGAACCCGGGTTCGGGTTTGGGTTCGGGATCGAAATCCGGGATTTAAGGGATGAAATGGGGGTAAAATCATCGAAAAGTCAATGTATTTAGGGTATTTCTCGCGACGATTTGTTTTCCCGTATATCAACATATTGTGTCCAGGCCAACTTGTTCATTTATCTACGCTTATCTCGAAAGATACTTGAACGTATATCTTATCGCGTTTTATCGTACGGAATAAGTTGAAATGATGTAAAAATTGATAACCTAGGCGGCGCGTGCGCAGATTCCCCCGGGAGGCGCGGTTAATTTGAATTTAAGAGTTTTTTGACGTCATGGAATATGGGACGCGGTTAACGTGCGCGGATTGGGGCGCGGTTAATTTGAATTTAAAACATGGATTTGAGTGTTTTGACGTCATGGAATATTCGTTGTTAAAATGACGTAGAATGGAAATATTTTTAAACTTAATTTTAATATCATTGTAGTACTTACATATGCTTGACACTTGAACCTTTCTCACGAGTATTTCAAACGAATATCTAAAGTTTAAGTATGAGAAACGTATCGTTCTCAAGTATTGTAATTGTACACGTGATTCCGTATGAGGACCGGGTAAATTCCTATATACGTAACGCGATACACTTCAAAATGCGTATACGTAGAATGGAATTAATTTTAAACTCCATTTTAATAAATAAGATATCGAAGATAAATAATTTCAGAGTATAAAAAGGGAAAACCGTATAATAGTAAGACCATATTTAGAAAGTTCACCATCTGAATTGTATTAGAAGTGACTCCGAGGAACCTTAAAATGTAAGTAGGAATACTCAGTGATAATTCTTAACTTTGTCTTAATGTATTTATTTTATAGGAATTGTTCATTTCCTGTGTCTGCTGACAAAGGGTTAATCGTTTATGCAGATGAAACCATCCACTGCGGTCTATTAGATTTAACAAAGGGTATCAAACTAACAGAAGCGGAACTGCAAGAGCTATGGACAAAGAAAGATGCCATTGAAGCTTATTTCAATAACGAAGCTGAAACTTCGTGGGTTTTCACAGGTTCTGAAACCAAACGGTTTTCGGTTCATAGATTTGCCGAACAAAAGGTTTTAGATGTTAGACAAATGTACCATGGTTATGGAGTAAACTATGGAAAACTGTTACCGACTAAAGAGGGGGTAGCTTTCGCTCAATCTTCTTCGTTGAATTTCCTCGACCAGTACGAGTCGATTCAGAAGTGTTTAAAGAAAATCAAGGAAATAAAGGAGGCGATGACTAACGTTGTAATTAAACAATTACACGAAGCTCTGAAGAAAGCGTGCAATGGCTGTCAAATTGATCATCCATCTCAACTCCAGCATGATTGTATCATGACGGATTATTCTAAGCGTGTAGATTTGCATTTTTATGAAATAATTATGTCGGTAGATTGTGAAAATATTATTGAAATGTTTACTATTCGCTGTGAATTGTCGAAAGAAATTTTAAAAAATATAATGTCACTAATAATATGCAATGCTAAAAACTTGTTAAAAAACTAATAAAATTGATTGCACTAATGTTCCGATTCTCATTAACCATTATGGATTTAAGCTTACAACATCCAATGAATGGGCTTGTAGCCGGGTCCACCCAATGCGGAAAGTCATTCCTGGTGGGACGGTTGATTCAACATAAGAAGACCTGCATATCCCCTCCTCCGGAGAGGATAATATGGTGTTATACCGAGTATCAGCCGAAACTATTTCAATCAATATTAGAACACACACCTTCAGTCGAGTTTCACGAAGGGTTACTCGATGTTAATATATTAAACCCGCAAATTAGGAATTTAGTTATTTTAGACGATTTGTTATGCGAGATATCTAATAATAAAGATGTAACTAATTTATTTATTCGTGGATCTCATCACAGAAACACCTCCGTACTAATTTTAATGCAAAACCTTTATTACCCCGGAAAAGAAATAAGAACTTTGAATTTAAATGCTCATTATCTATTTATTTTTAAATCACCACGAGATAAATCAACAATTTATCATCTCGCGAGGCAGATATCTCCAACCAATAGCAAATACGTTATTGATGCGTTTCAACAAGCTACGTCACGGAAATTTGGGTATTTATTAGTTGACTTGAAACCTCACACCCCAGATCAGTATTTACTACGAACAGGTTTAATACCGGGTGAAGAATCGGCTGTCTTTATTCCAAAATGAAGTGTATTATAGAAGGGAATTTTTTTAGGGTTAATCGAGAGTGGATTATTAAAGAATTAGCTTACGTAGTATTAGAAACTGAAGAATCGGAAGTGTTTACTTTCAAATCTCCCTACCCTTTCAAAGAGCTTTCAAACGAAGATAAAAGACAATGCAGATGGATATCTCATAACATTTGTCATCTTCGATGGAATGACGGCGAACGTCCTTACAGAACGAGACGTGACATTTGCAATCAGATAGCGGAAAAAGCTACTTCGTTTTTCACCAAAGGTTTAGAAAAAGCTGCAGTATTATCGACACTCCTCGGTGTTCCAGTAACTAACATCGAAGATATCGGCTGTCCTAAATTATCAGAACTAGAAGACGTTGAATTAAACTGCCCTTTTCATTCCGAAACTGTTCATTGCGCTTTAAGAAAGGCTAAGAAAATCTCTAAATGGATGTCTCAAAACGAGTAAAGGAAAACCTAGACTTTCTACGTTTCCTGACATCCTGTAATCTAAATCAAAGAAAGACAGCTATTAAATACGCTAGCAAGGAAGCTATACTGGATCTCGTTGAATGTTGTATAAATGTATTACACGGAACAATTGAACTGTCAGAACGTCATCGTAAGCGGTTAAAGAAACATAGCGCGGTTATACGAAACGTGTCGAAGAAGAACCCAATATCAAAACGACGAAAGATACTGGTACAAAAAGGTGGTTTTCTTCCATTTTTATTAGCGCCACTGCTATCTATCGTTAGCTCAGTCGCCGGAAGTGCAATAAGCCGAGCTATAAACCGATGATGGCTCGAAAAATGCTTCTAGTACCTGAAGATGTAATGGAGAGATTAAAAAACAATACACCTTCCAAAACAGAAGAAACACCTGAACTTCAAAAAGAGAAGACACTCGATGATGAAATGAAATCTATTCTAGATAATCCAGATTTAAACGAATCAGAGAAATTAGCATTATACAATCAAACTCTCCAACGACGGTTAACTTACGTACGTAAAGAGCAAATCTCTCCTGTTATTGAAAACTCTGAACGGCCTAAAACCTGGTTCGCGCAAATATCTTATTCTCTACCTGCAACTTATGTTAGTGATGCGATTTCATTATACCGAGCGACTACGGAAGATCCGAGATATATTAGATGGGCTAACTCAGGAGAGCTTTCTATTCGAGGACAAGTGATTGGAGGATCTAATATAATCGATCTTTTGTATGACGCTGTGAGAAAAACGCCTGGAACAGCGATTGATCCTATAGGAGTTACAGAGTTTTACGAGGGCATTCATAAGTCGAATATTTCAAAACGTTTAATTAAAAATCCTGTAAGATTGACACTGTTAAAAACATTCGCTGTATTTCATACACCGCCAAGTAGTTCAATGTTATCATCATCTTCACCTAGTCCTCTAAGATCTTGGATACATACTAAATAAAATATATTAACCTGATAATTTTGTTCTCATTTCATAGTATAAGCCTACAATGGAAGGTTGTACAGAAACGGTCTCTTTAGGACTTTTAGCCTATTTATCACAATCATTTTCAAAATCACCGAAAATTATCACAGCTGTATTAATTATCATAGTTATTATAATATTAGAATTATTTAATTTCCTTTTTTGGCGTTACATGCCATTACATCAAAATATTACCCAATATAGAGAAAGAACTTGAGCAGATCTATACTAACCTCGCAGACCCAGGGTCATTCGCTGGAGTTCGAGCGCTCTATAATTCAGCTCGACATAAAGGTTTAAAGGTTTCATTGGAAAAAGTAAAACAATTTCTAATAAAGCAGGATACATATACGCTGCATAAACCTGCTAGAAGACGATTCAAACGAAATCGAACTATTGTTTATGGAATTGACGAACAGTGGCAAGCGGACTTGGCAGATTTTCAGAAGCTGTCTAAATATAATTCAGGATCTCGCTACGTATTATGTATTATCGACATATTTAGCAAATACGCTATGGCTGTAGCGGTTAAAAATAAGAAAGGTGTAACAATTTTAGAAGCGTTACGTAACGTTTTTGAAAAAGGCCGTCAACCGAAAAGAATTCAAAGTGATCATGGAAACGAATTTGTCTGTCAAGAAGTGCAGAGTGAATTACAACGAAGGAACATTAAATTTTTCGCTACCCGATCGGAAATGAAAGCGTCCATTATTGAAAGATTCATTAGAAGTTTTAAATCTAGTTTATATCGCTATTTCACGCAGAATAACACCCTTAAATATATCGACGTTTTAGATGATATTATAAACGCTTATAACAATAGTTATCACAGATCAATTAAATGTAAACCCGCGGAAGTTACTCTAGATAACTCTGCTAAAATATGGAAAAATCTTTACGGTTCGGTAAATTTTTCTCCTCCGTTAACATACGCGTTTGAAATTGGAGATATTTGTAGAATAAGTAGAAATTTATCAATTTTCGATAAGAAATATAACCCGAATTTTACTACAGAATTGTTTAAAATAGCTGAGAGACTACCACGTGACCCACCTGTATATAAGCTGATGGATTTAAATTCTAACCCCATTTTAGGAGTATTCTATCGAGAGGAGGTTCAGATTGTTGGTCGAGATTTAAAAGACTGTTACTTCATAATCGAAAAAGTAATAAAAAAGATGAAAAAATCGGACGGCCGCGTAGAACTGTATGTCAAGTGGCAAGATTACGACCCTACATTTAATTCTTGGATACAAGAAGTGGATTTAAAATGAGTTTTTACGTAACGCTACCTTCAGATTCCTCGTCATTATATTACCAAGATAATAGCGTTGGTAAATTTCGAACGTATTTAGCTGAACCGTTAAGATTTGAGGAACAGTACGAAGTTGGGTTAGCGGAAATAAGCTATCCTCGGACATGGCATAACGTTCGAAAACCTAATCTATTGGTTATTAAAGACCCTCTCGAATATGATAAAATGACTGATAACCCTCTAGTTAAAGACCCTCTCGAATATGATAAAATAATTGAAGTTCCCGCGGGTTTTTATAAAACTCCGGAAGAACTATTACATGTTATGAACGTCCACAACCAAGAAGAAGAACAAGTTACATTCGCTTATTTAAATTATTCTAATCGAATTAAAGTTAAATTGCAACCGAAAATCAGGGCTGTAATTGGCCCCGATCTATCGATTTTACTAGGTTTTAAGGATAGAAGAGATAATGATTTCACCATTTTAAATTCAATGATAACCCCCTACCCAGTTGATATGAACGCTGGGTTACATTCCTTATTCGTTTATTCTGATCTGGTTGAAAATAGCGTTGTTGGGGATAGTTTAGCACCTCTATTAAGAATCATAAGCGTCGAAGAGAAAGCCGAGTCTAATGGGAAAACAACTACAAAAATATTTTCACAACCTCATTACCTACCAGTCGTGTGTAATAATATTAAGACTATAGAGATTAATATAACAGATGATTTAGGTGAGCCAATACAGTTTCATAGTGGAAAAGCTCACGTTGTATTACATTTTAAACCCCGTAAAATGTGGACTTCACTATAAACCTTTAATCATTCAGGACACACCTTCATTCTAGCTTAAGAGAGCGAACAGTTAACATCATGAGGTCTGAATATTCACCTTCAAGAACTGATTATGAAAGTTACTATTTAAACCAGGTTGGTTTCGGTGGAATACCTGTATATAGAGGTTTAGCCGTGCAAAGAGGACATGGACTAGGAAATATATTATCTTCAGCGTTTAGATTCGCGGTACCTTTACTGAAGAAAGGCGCTACTTACTTGGGAAAAAAACTTTTAAGTACCGGAGCGAAAGTAGCGACCGATGTTGTTAGCGGAGTCCCAATTAAAACAGCGCTTAAATCGCATTCTATTAACGCTGGAAGGGAAACTTTAGCTTCAGCAGCTGATGAAGCCATGAGACTAACATCTTCAGCTACGGATCATATTAAAAGAATGACGGGTTCCGGAAATAAAAGGAAACGAACTCAGTCGAAAAGCGCCATTTCAACAGCAGGCAGGATAGCGAAAGGACGGTTCCCTAAACGTTCCGATTTATTCTCATAATGTCCCTTTTACACCCGCACTCAGTTGAGTGTATAAATTCCGAGCTAGATTTGTTTCAAGTACCTATGACACAATCTTCGATTATTGGTGGAGAATGGGTTGAGTATAATCCAATATCAAATATAGTTGATAACGCCTCAATTACATTTTCTATCAACGGTAACTCTGAAACGTATATAGACCTTTCACAAACTTTGCTGCACGTTCGAGTTAAGGTAACTAAAGATAATGGTCAACTACCGCAACCCGCGGTTCCAGGTGTTGCGGGTGGGGCCGCCGGAACTCCAGCCGACAATATCGCCCGCGAGAATTTGTTTCTTCATTCGCTTTTTAGCGACGTCCACGTATTTCTTAATGAAAGATCAGTAACACCTTCCAGTCAAAATTACGCTTATAAAAGTATGATACAAACTTTATTAACGTTCGGAGATTCTGCGAAAAAAAGTTATTTAACGAGTTCACTTTTCTATCGGGATACGCCTGGAAAGTTCGATTCATTTTTCGATAACGATGGTTTCTCTAAACGAGCGAGTTTAGCGCAAAAAGGGGCGATTGACTTGTTAGGCGTAGTCCATACTGATTTATGTCAACAACCACGCTTTTTATTAAATATGGTTGATTTGAAATTTAAATTCGATAAAAATAGAGCAGCTTTTTGCGTTCATTCCGACGTAAAATGTAAAGTGGAGATTTTATCAGCTTCCCTTTATCTGAGGAAAGTTAAAGTGATACCGGAACTATCGCTCGCTCAAGCCAAGGCGTTACAATATGGAACCGCTAAATATCCTGTAACTCGTTCGGAGTGCACCTCATTTTCTATACCCGCTGGTCTTATGGCTAGTGTGCAAGATCATTTATTTACCGGACAAGCACCCAAGAAAGTTGTTATCGGGTTTGTGGAACAAAAAGCGTTTCTAGGAGATTTGAAAAAATCCCCGTACAACTTTCAACATTTCGATTTATCAAGCATTGGATTGTACATTGACGGTAGCAGCGTCCCTCATAAAGCGTTATCTCTAAACTTTGAGGAGAATCAATATATTCAAGCGTATTGCAATCTTTTCATTCAAACTAATCAGTGGAACGTAGATGAAGGGAATCAGATAAGTCGGGAAGATTACCCTAACGGAAATTGTTTATTCGCGTACAATTTAACCTCGGATCTTAATAACAACGCTAATCACTTGCATCTTGTAAAAAACAGTAACCTGAGATTAGAATTAAAATTTGCAAAACCGTTACCGGAGACGATTTCCATTCTAATTTACGCTGAGTTTCAAAATTTGATTGAAATTGATAAAAATCGAACCGTGATTTTCGATTACAGTAATTAATGGATTCGCTACAGATAACTAAAATTCTTGAAAAAATTTAAGTACTAAAAGTATATTTCAAGGCGTGTTCGCGGCTGACAAGCTACCTAAATACGTAAACATATTCCCTTCTCTATTTATTGTAAATACCGATACGAGTGCTGAACCTGGAGAACACTGGGTTCTAATATATTTTTCTAAACATAAAAATTGTGAATTCATGGATTCCTTTGGAAACCCGCCAGATTATTTTAAATTTAATGACTTTATTAAACGAAACAGTAAAACTGTAACTTTTAATTCTAATCAATTACAGAGTAATTCTAGTAATACGTGTGGAGCATTCTGTATCTATTTTGCTATAAACAGGTGTAAAGGAATAGAAATGTATAACATTGTGTCTAGGTTTAAGAAAGATAAATATGTAAACGATAAAATGATTAAAGAGTTCATGTGCAAAATGTATTCAATAAAATAATTTTTTTTACAATTTATAGCAATAGCAGTTTTTTTTTATATATATATATACATAAATACAAGCATTCATTATAATTTTTCAATATCTTTATGACCGTGCGCTAATGTACGAACCCCGCAGGGTAGAATGTATCTCTTATCATCATTTGGTGATAAACAAAGTTTTCTAGTATTTAAAGTAAATAGTTCATGCTTGAAACTAGCTATACGCATCATCTCGGCTGACATGGTTTCTTGATTAAAAAGACAACGTTCATAGTCTTCGTGGCGGATGACGTTTCTAATAACGTTCATGGCAACGCCCTTACAAACCTTTTTATGGTTTAAAATTGACTCTAAAGATTTCCCCAATTGCAACTCCTTTTCTATCTCTTCAGCGGTCTTAGACTCCCCGTACAATTTAATAGAATAAAGCTTTGGACGAAGTCCTACAAAGCTTTGAATTAACTGCGAATTTGTCTCGTCTTTAAAATAACCGAGAGCTTTTTTATTCTGATTAGAATGAAGGAAATGCGAAGGTGGATAATCAGAGAAGTCAAAGCGGTTTTTATGAACTTCAAAGTCTATATAAACATCATCCGTCTTAATGTTGTACGTTAGACTGTCTGTAAATATTTTATATATTAGTACTATTTAAATAAAAAAAATGCATATTATATTAAATTACCAGTGTCTGTAAATAATAGTGATGCTTTGTCCCCGTACGTATTTTTTATGAATCCATAATGGAACCGATACATGAGCTCCTTGGATAAATCTAGAATGGTGAATCCGGTAAATATAGGCCGGTTAAGAACAATTTTAGCTCTCTTCTTATGAGCGCCGGCTAACTCTTCATTAAAGATGGTAAAGTGTTCAAACTGCGGGGAACTTGTAACTTTTAACATTCTTTCTGGTTTATGAATCAACTCGAAATTTATATGCTTCCGTAAATTTTCCATTGTTTTTCTAAAGAATTAAATGAAGTAAGGGAAAAAACAGCAATAAATTATTTAAATTGATTTACCCGAAAACAGAGTTAACCATTAGTTACCAGAAATTCTTTTCAAATGAACTCTTGGATAATTTCCTCTGTTCAGTGTTGAATCTAACATATTTTTCTAACCATTTTCCTTGAGTGAAGGTTAGAGCTCGATGAACCTTGGTTATTTTCAAACCTAATTCTACATAATATTTTAAATTGCGGTAATGTACTATGTGTTTCTCTTTATTATTTAAATTAGGAAGAAGTTTTGGTAGACTTTGATTCTCCTTAATATTTAATTTTCCTAAGAGATCTTTGGAGTATGGAGATAGCATATCATGTGTAATAACTTTAGATTCCGCCGCTACTGGGAGATCGTTATGTAAGTCATGCAACTCTGGAGGATATTCAAGATCCACCTGCAAAGGAAACAATTCTTTAAAAATATAATTCAATAATTATAACACTTGTTATTTACCTCTAAAATGTATCCGTTTTCAACGTTATTGGGAATACTCAGAATATTTTCACAGAGTGTTTGCAAATCATCCTCCTGAACCCACTGGAAGTCGCCTAGCGGTAGTGGTTCACACATAACAGCACCGTACAAATTATTCGCATCTTCAATTAAGTTAAATTAATATAATTAAAATAAAAAAAATTAAAATTAAAAAAAAAATTAAAAAAATAATTTTTTTTTTAAATGTAAATTACCTAAATAGCATATATAACTGCTCTCTTTAGACGAATCATATGTGTCGGGCATATATTTGTTATTCGCTTCAGAATAACGAGTTGAGATCATTGAAACACCGCCTCGAATACCTAAAAATTCAATGTAAATACAATAATATTTAAAATATCAAAAAGCGTTACCCTTTTCAATAAATAAGTGTTGATCTATATCAAGTATGAGATCGAGGCGAACATCGGTCATCTTCAAAGCTGCTTGCCAGGCTAAACCTGGTGCGGTGTAAGCGTGAGCGGGATCTAATTTATAATGAGTTATAGATAATGTTCTAAAATTTTCAAAAACGTCGGCTAAGAGCAACGCATCGCTTTTCACATAGAGGTCGGTGTATTCCCCTACGAAAACCGAGGTTAAGAGATTTGAAATATTTATACTATAGTAATTTTACCTAATGTTTGAATATTAAACGCTGTCCAAACATTTTGGGCGTGTAAATAATCAGATTCTAAAATATTTTGATTTTTCAATGAACTGAAAAACGCTTCTCTAGGTGGCAGCATCGTCTCGTCAAATTTCTTTTCATCATCCATATACTCGTACGGGTAGACTCCCTTCCGCAAAAGCAGTTGAACTTTATCACTTTCAAAATATTTCTTAACAATCTGAAATTTACTGGCTCCTTCCAAAACGAGATTAGATACTAGAGCATCGAGGCTATCGCTTAGAAATCGATGAGTCTAAAAACCTAAATCTCCCTAAAAATAATAATAAAATTACTGTTAAGGTTTAATTCATAATTAAATATATTTAACCTAGTTTGAGTGAAATATAATTTTCGCTAGTGGAAGGAATACAGTCAAGTGCCTGTTCCTTAAAATGACCAATCTCCTGACATATAAGATGTAAATCGTATCTATGAAGATTTATTATTATTAGGTTTATTTCCTGGTTAATTAACTTAATAAAATCACCTGCTAAGGTTATGAAGGAAAACAGGGATAAATTCTGGAACTTTCTTTTGAAGATTACAGAGGCCCCCTATATTTACCGCTGAAATGACAATGATCTCGAACAGCGGGCATATTTCCCTGATTTAGCTGCTTCTGACAAATGTAGCAATGCGTAGCAGCTTGAAACTGTTCCTCCTCCTCCAGGGTAATAATCATTGGTACATTGGTCTCAATGAGTTCCATCAACTCCGTCTCTAATTCCAGAATATACTCCAGAAATCTTCGAGTTGCATCTTGACCTCGATAGCAATTGGTTCGAACAGGTACACCTATAAGTATTCTCTTATAATATATCTAAAAGGGAATTTTGCCAAATAACTTACCGTTAGGTCCAACAAGCACCCACGAATACGCGCAGCTGATGTGCATGTTTACTTTGCTGGTATTTAAATCGGGATCTAGATCACATCCTTGAACTCTCGGTAGGATTGCTTCAAAATCGGCGTAAAATACATACTGCACCTAATAATTTCATTTCATTAAGAGTTAAATTAAATAATTTTTATTTTTACTTTTTCCGTCCACTCATATTTAACAAAATAAAGCGTCTTCTTCTTGGTAGGGAAAACTGTTTTTTGGACGCCGTGGGTGGCGCATTCTTCGATATGCGCATCACGTCGCTGTTCAGCGTTGTTTCCGCTGAATCGGTGAAGACACATTCTAATACAGAAAATAATTAGTAGATTGCAAACTAATATATTGGAAATTAAATTACCTGCAGTAATAACTTGTATTTCTGTGTTTTGTTAGATGCTGTAACAGTTTTCCTAGGTCTCGTATAAGACAGTAATGTCTATTCCCATCGTCAATATCTTTAGTTTCATCGGTGATGTATAGCAAATCAACCTCCCTTTCCTTACCACACTTGTTGGAGCTTACGTAAAGAGGGAATATATCTCCCGAGAAGCCGAACACAGATATTGATAAATTATTCATTAATTCAAATTTTTTAAGTTCCGTAGCGTTTAATTTGAAAGGAAAAGATATATCAGTGGTATCAAGTTCGTTTTCATAAGGTGTATATTTGGAAACACTGTTAGGGTGATGAAACTTAGAAACTGGGTGAAGTTTAGCTAGAATTGACCAGAGAAAACATTTCTCATCATTTTCGTTTCTAATATTAAGAATCGCGTGACGTCGAGATAGTTTTTCAGGTAGTTCCATATACGATGACCCCCGCAACGGTTGGTAAGATGCTACATTTAATTCTACATACAGAACACGGTCAATTACCCAACCCGATCCTATCAAAAATATAATGTTTTAGTTCAAAATATAACTTTTATATTTAGTACATACCTGTCGCTTCAAAGTTTTCCGCTGCTGACTGTATTGTTTCAAGACATTCATTCAGCTGGCTTTCAATGACATCGGGCGTTAATGTTGTTTGCATAGTGCTCCGGAAATAGGGTCGTACTTCCGCTCTTTGTTCCTCACCCCCTAAAGGTCTCATATAAACAGATCTTACGAGTAGGAACCATTTAATTCCACGTTTACTGGTGAGTCTTTCCATTAGAAATTTACTGAAAGCGGCTCGGTAACGTCCGATAAACATCCCCGCATCAATATCATAGTCTTCAGCATTGTAACGGATAGATGCTAACGTATCATTCAAGGCCTGGACCATACTTGGAGATGCTGGTGGTGTTTCATCAAGTATTGATGAGGCGGGAACAGGTGATGGCGTTGGGTTGTTGGGTAAATCCGCTGTAGATGGTTGTGTATGGGTAGATTCCAGTTGAATTTCTTGAAGCAGACTAGGTGAAGGTGGACGGTATGGCGATGGTGGACGGAAAGATGCTAGCGAACGTTGCATTGGTGACGGTGTGCGAGACAGGTCCATGGGTTCGGAAGGGCCGGGTGCGTTCAAGTCATGAGTTCGTTGATGGCTCTTGAAATGTTCCAATCTAGCAACATTCTTACCACATACTTCACAGACAAACGTATGTCTATCACCGTGTACTTCTCTAACATGCCGATTTAAGGAGGACTTGGTAGCGAAACTTTTCGCGCACGTAGGGCAAATATGTTGGGCTTTAGGCATCTTGAATATAGCTACCGCAGTTAACCGTGGAATGACCTCCTACAACGCTATACAACCTCTTTTATAGTATATTCAAGTATCATTTGAGAACAATACGTTTCTCATACTTAAAATATTCGTTTGAAATACTCGTGAGATAGGTTCAAGTGTTAAGTATATTTAAGTACTACTTACACGTTAATGCTATTAAAATGAAGTTTAAAAATATTTCCATTCTACTTTAACAACAAATATTCCATGACGTCAAAACACTCTTAAATTCAAATTAACCGCGCCTCCCGGGGAATCTGCGCACGCGCCGCCTAGGTTATCAATTTTTACATCATTTCAACTTATTCCGTACGATAAAACGCGATCGAGATATTCGTTTTAAGAAATACTCGTGAGATTGGTTCAAGTGTCAAGCATATTTAAGTACTACAATGATATTAAAATGAAGTTTAAAAATATTTCCATTCTACTTTAACAACGAATATTCCATGACGTCAAAACACTCTTAAATTCAAATTAACCGCGTCCCCCGGGGTAATCTGCGCACGCGTCGCCTAGGTTATCAATTTTTACATCATTTCAACTTATTCCGTACGATAAAACTTGATAAGATATACGTTCAAGTATCTTTCGAGATAAGCGTAGATAAATGAACAAGTTGGCCTGGACACAATATGTTGATATACGGGAAAACAAATCGTCGCGAGAAATACCCTAAATACATTGACTTTTCGATGATTTTACCCCCATTTCATCCCTTAAATCCCGGATTTCGATCCCGAACCCAAACCCGAACCCGGGTTCGGAGCCTCGCCCTCACTTTCCTTCTACTATTAATCATTTTGACAGCTCAAAGGGTTATTGAAAACACCTGTTAAAATGACTCATTTGTTAACCGTCACGCGATTTTATTGTTCTTTCCACCCCTTACCTTGCCAGTATAAAAGAAATCGCGCAACGGTCAATTGGAAATTATGTTTTTGAAAAATTTTTTAAGCTATATTAGTTTTTTAATCTCTATATGTCTTAGGCAGCCCGAGACGACAATAAGCTCGATTATGACACTCCCCCAATAGCACCAGTGCAGTTGCCCGAAGTATACGCTAGACAATCAAAAGTCGGCGAAGTAATTTTTAAAATTAAACCTCGACAATTATTCGCTGGGAAAGGGGCTAAACAAGACCAAGAAAAAATAACAAAGAATACCACTTGGCACGATGTTGTATTAGAATTCTCCGAGCTCGGAGATTAGGGCGTTCTCCTGGTGAAACAGTAGCTACCATTGATAAAATTGCTCGAGTCTGTTGTGCATTAACAAATTTTACACCATCAGTTGTGTCTATAAAGTAATGCTTTTTCCAATTATTAAAAAATTCACGCCCACAATGGCGGCCATGGCCAAAGCTACGGAGTATTACTACTCTATTGAATAATTATTTAAAAATTTGGAATGGAAATAAATTTATTTTTATTTTTCATTAATTTTCATGGCCAATTTGAGGTGATTTGTTAATCAATTTTAAAATCTTTGAACTAATATCAAATTTAAAATAAAAAAAATTTTGGTACATAAATTCTAGCAGACAATTACATTTGAACTAGATATTAATCACAAATTAAATGTTATTAGGAACGGTTTATCACAAAATTATTAAGTAGGAACGGTTTATCACAAAAATATTAACTAGGAACGGTTTATCACAAAAATATTAAGTAGGAACGGTTTATCATAAAATGTAAACAAGTATTGATTATCACATATTAAATTTAATTTTTTTTTACTTTTTGAAACATTTCAGGGTCCTTTCTTTACCTTTTCTATTAGATTTTTTAATTCAATTTACAATTAAATGTTTCATTCAAAGTTTTAATTTTTTTTAGTTGTTTTTTTTAACCTTATCCTTGCACTCTGTACAAAACCATTTACACTTAGGTATTTTCTTAAAATTCAAACAGTGGATATGAAACCATTTTATAGAACAAGTTTCTGATTCGCATAAAATCATTCCTCCTGATTCGGGTTTTTTACAGTGGCACCAAAGCTCATTATCACCATTTAAACTTATCGCTTGCTTATTTTGGTTTTTATCATTATGCTCATGGTTTTCATCTATCATAGTAATACTGTGAGAGCGATTGCTGTCAAACCTTTTGCTAGGAGATAAAATTTCTTGGGCTAGAAGTCTGCCAGATTTGACCGAGGTAGAATTTACGCTAACTGAAGAGTTTGAACGTATCGAAATATGATCTGCTTTTTCTGGCTTGTTCATTTCTAAAGAAGAAACCTTTTTTCCTCTGTTTCTTTTTGATTGGTTTTCTTTAAGGGTAGGATTTTCCGTGTAAAATTTAGTAACTAATTGGGGTAAAATAGCTTTTTTAAAAAATATTTCTGCTATTGGACCTTCAGTTTCCCAAAAACCCTCATCTGGAAAAACTCTGTCGACATGAAAATCAACGTTAGTCCATACGCAGAAGTCAACGTAGTCTCTTTCAGTAACAAATAATTGGGCCTGGACTTGAGAGTAATATTGATGTGTTTTGTTAATTTTAAGCAGAAATTTTTAGTTCCAAACCCTTCTTTGTATGATTTGTCCTTCAGATAATTTGGACATTTCCCTTCCAAAATACCTCTTCCGCAACAGTCACAACTCACCAATCCATCCGGAGATGCACCAAGATAAGGATATCGTGGATTTAGAAAAAGACCCGCAGTTTCACATTTAAAATTAATATGCTGTTCTTGCATTTGTATCACATATGCCTTTTCATTCTTTCTTCATTTTCAATACCTCAATTGGTAGCAACGCTTTCAAATTTTGTGGCATTTGGATAGCAAATCATAGAAATTAAAGATGCAGATGGTTTTTCAGGGTTGCTATGACATTTTCTATGGAATTTAGAAGCCGTAATTAGGGATTGCAATTGCTGGATCCCTCATCCAGCAATCCAGCTGGATCCAGCGATGCGGATTCGCAAGTAATTAACTTTTAAATAATTAGCACGTGAATCGCGATTCGCGCGGCGCGAATGGCACAAAAGTGAACGTTGCCGCTTCGATAGGTGGGCTACGGCCCTGCGTGAGACAAGACAATCGATACCATTTGTTTCTTGAGATTGTCCTTCCAGAAAAGTTTTAAAAAAGGCCTCTTGTATTAATGTATGTGATTTAATATTTAATAAAATGTAGCTAGTTGCCAGTATTTACAATAGTCTGGTTTTTTTGTAATTGTCTACCTTTTCTTCCAAGATGTGAACAAGAATCTACTTAACTAGTTGGTGTAGATAGATGCCCCCAACCTACGTGCGTTACAAATTATACAAACGTGATTGATTTTATCCTTTAAAATACTTCAAGAATAATATTTTATAACTCCTATTTCTAATATAACTTTACCATAACCGAGTTCCAGAGGAGGGGTTTTACCATTTTTTGGTGTGACTGTTGGCAAAGTGTATTCACCGCGTTGGCAGTTTCATGAACTTTGGAAAAGGTTCACCAGGGTAAAACCGGTGTAACGGCTAAACTCATCGTATTCAAATTCGTGTTTTTGTAATGTTTTGTTTACTGTGTGTTTGTGTTCAAACATGGGCGAATGTTGTATGTGTTCTGTATGTATGGGGCTTCTTCTCTACTTTTGTGACGGGTTGAGTGCTTAGGGTTACGGTATATTATGTTGCAACGATATTTATACAAACAACTTTGGGAAAAGTCCGTCAACCTTTACGTTTTTATGAACTCATTAACGTAATTTATTCTATATTATCATGAATCTATTTAACCCATGAATATTCAACTGGAATACCCTAGGTCACCTCTGGCGACGCGTGGGGCGGAGCCAATTTATAGTGACGGAGTCGAAGTAGAACTCAGCTGTGTCAGCTGTTATTTATAAGCAGTCGAAGCGTTAGTTCCTAAAATGACGCGTTATGGTTATGTTTCCTTTTTGCAGTACTTATCATTAATCTATTTAAATAAATAGATCTATTTCATATTATTATTAGAATAGATTTTATTAGAATAAAATGATAACAGAGCATTTATTATTTAATAATAATATGGCAAAAATTGACTCAGGTTTTCTTCCAAAGTTTCACCGAGGCTTAGCTTTTCAGAGATAGTTTGTATGTTTAAATTGTTATAAATCTCACAGACACTCGATAGCGTAAGATTGCTTTCAAAATATCGGAGTAACATTCCTTTTTAATTTATATTTTTATACTAGAAAGAATTATAACTGTAAAGCTTATTTTGAACAAAATAACGTGAACCGTACCTGAGAAGTCATTTCGTGGCTATTCTGCTCTCCGAGCTCTCGTAAACTATCTGGCGCTAAAATGACATCATTTCCTAATTCGTTCTTATTGGCTTAAAGAGTAAATCACTCGTATGGCGCGAAAATAGGCTCCGCCCCACGTTCCCTCAGAGTATACCGTGGCTAATGATAGAGTTGGATATTCATGGGTTAAATAGATTCATGATATTATTTATTATATATATTATTTATTAAGGAAGATTTTTATTATTTATAGATTAAATTAAAGTTAATTGATATAATTAAAATTAGTACAGTATGGCAGCCAGGTAACGCTAGCATGGAAATCTTCCGAGAAGAGGTTTATTTTGACTTTCTAACTTGTTGGGCATTTTTGATAAAATTCTTTTGTTTTTTGAAAAATATATAAATTGCTGGATCCGCGTTGGATCCAGCTGGATTGATGTCGGTCCAGCAAAAATCCAGCTGGATTGAAAACCCTGCTGGATTGCAACCCTAGCCGTAATCCTTCCAGTACGAAAATGGTTCCAAATTTTAGTTTTGCTTTGAACCTTGCTTTCATGCTCAACCTATTGACCCTGTTCATTAGTGAAGTTAGTGTTAATAGTATTGCAATGATTTTCAAGCTCCTCCAATGATAGCCCCTTAGTTTTCTCATCAAACAGTTCCGATAAGAGTAAAGGGAAGCCAACATCCATAACTTTTGGTATAAATTCTGCTTAGCAGTTTCTATCAACGCTGAAATATGATACCTTCACACCACAGTTATATAATTTGGCAGCTTACCTGTTATGCTCAGCAGTGTTTATCATGGGGACTGCCTTCAGAACCAATACACAAGATTTTGGTTTATCAGCATTCGTACTTTCTGTTGAAATTGAAGAGTCAGCTTCAGTAATTTTCGAATGTGTATTTTCTTGAGGAGCTATCAGTTTGTCCAATTGTTTTTTCTTTGCCAAGGCTGAATTGAGATTCATTTGAGCAATTGGAACGTACAAAATATTTTTCATAGAAGGAACTGCCCAATATGCTTTAGTTCCAGTTACGGTTAATCTTTCCCTAAATCGTACCGCATAATCTACATAAAATAATAAGGCTGCGACATGTGAACAGGATTCATCTAACCCAGCCATGCAGTTGCAGTGCCCACACGTAATTGATGTGTTACTATCGGCCACAATTACCCATGGTTTTAAAGGAGATTCATTTAACCTCTGAGAGTGCATCACCTAGAGAGAAGAAATCAACTAAAATAACAGACAATAATTCAAAATAATTTCAAAAAGGAAAATACTTACAGAGCCTTTGACTAATTTGGGGCTATCAAACTCCTTAACCATCACATCTCTTACAAAACCGCTTACAAATGGATTTTATCCGGTTAAACTTTTATAATTTTTAAGTTGCTCTTTACTGTAGGGCGATATGGCATCAACCAAATAGCAATAAATTTCAGCAAAGGAGATTGAAGGCAAAAATTGGAAAGTTTCATATTGATCAGGCTTAACCAATTTGCATTCTTTGTTTTTTACTGAATACGGATCTACATAATTTATGTATGCAGTTTTAATCTTATATCTATTTTTCACATGTAAATCTAAACCATTAAAATACTCGGAATTCTCCATTGCTAGTGTTGAAATCGTTATAAAAATATACTAAGCCGTGAGTCTGTGGCCATACGCTCCAAAAATGGCCGCCTCTTTTCAAAATCGGAAAAATTCCAATGACTATAGATTTTTTTGTTGTCAGCCCCGAGGTAGAACTATAGTGTCTTTGGATTAATCTATAAGCAGACGATAAAATAGGCCTGATATTACTCTATAGCTTTGTAACCGAAAAGGTGAAATACACGCGAAAGAGAGCTCCGATAAAATATTATCTAGGCTTCTCACTTGCAATTTTAGCGCGGGACCCAAAAGGTCCAAACTCACCTCTCCAGAAAAAGAGAAAATCCCAAATTCAAGTCGCGGTCGCTCCATAGAGGAACTATCTTCCTCTATGGTCGCTCCATAAGAGCAAGTTGTTAAATTTATAACTGTATGTTAAAAATATTAAATTGCGTTTAAATGTTAATTACCTCGTCGTCTCCACTTAATACCTACAACTAATACTTGGAAATTTTTCAGTCGGTTTCTAAATAAATTTAGGCTCTCCTACCCAACCAACAACCGGTGAAAAATATTTTTTACAAATTACTTACGATTTTTCTGAAACTTAGGATTTAAAGCTATCCCTTACTAGAAATAATACCGTGAAAATTTCGCAACTCTATCTCTTGCAGTTTCTCAAAAAATGCCCGGTCAGAACAATTCAAAACACCTTGTATTATATTATATTGTATTATGTATTATATTTTTTTCGGTTAAGTCAACTCATCAAGGAGCTAACGTTTATTGAATTATTGTACATTTCGTTTTTCTAAGAAATCCTACATTTTACATTTAATTACAGGGTTATAAAGGTTTGAAAAATTATTAAATACATTTCAGTCTTACACGATATGATTTTGGATCGAAAATACTGCTGGCTAAAAATTCGCGGAACAAATGTGTTTTATATTTTTTTAGCTCTCTTTTTCAATCTCAATAAAAGTACAAAGTCGTGTTTTGAACTGATTTTCAATTAACTCAGAATGATCGTTTGTACATTCTTTCATTTTCTTATTGTAAGATAATTATATAGATAGCTTTCTTATAGCAAGAATAAATTTTGAAACATTGCTAAAGGGCTGATTTTTAACATTGTATAATTCGTATTCCATATTTGTAAAATTAAAATTATCATTATATACTTTGGTTAAAAACATTTGGGTAAATTTACAAGTAAAAAACATGTGGTCTAACGTTCCCACACTGTTCTCACAAAAGGGGCAGGTCAATTTTGGGGTTATTACGTTGCTATACATTAGGCGCCATAAAATTTTATTTTCATGGTAATTAAACGAACTATTCCAAATAACTTTGCAATTTTTATGGCCCCTTCGATATTGATTATAGCATCATAGAACATTTTTACTGGTCTTAGTCTATAACTAGGGGACACTGGATTGAGGTATCCTTCTAAATCAAATTTTTCCGTATTAGTTAAGAGTTCCGTCTTATTACTGTCCATTTTAAGTTCTAGGTGAAGATTTACTCTCAGATTTTCACTTTCTTCGTCTCCGTTGAATAAATTTAGCGGGAATTCCTTTTACAGGGCGGATTGTATCATTGATCGCTCTATTTGTTGCTGCGCTCAGATTTATACCGTCTCTTTGGTCGAAAAAGTCACGAAAATGATTGAAACCTTCCGCTTTCCACTTCGGGTGGAAAAGTGTTAAGTCTAAAAATGAACATTTCCATATTGGAAAGGTCATCAAACTAGGGAGATTCGACGGTTTTTTTAATTGAATGAGTAACGATTTCCAAAAAAAGAACAGGTCCTTATAGAACTTCGGTAAAGATCCGACCGAAAGGACGAAATCGCTGTAACTCAGAATGATGAATTCGAAATTCATACTATTTGTTAGTTTCAAGTAGTAGCTAATAAATTACAGTTCAATACTATGACCTTGAGCCTCTATCGTTTTTTTTTAAATTTGGCAAAAGCGAACTTTTGCCATTGATTTAAAAGGGTTTGAAGGCCGAGACCTCCGTCACTAGATTTTTGCGTCGTATCTTTAATTGAACACGAATGCTAATTGTCGCCTATCCAAATGACTTCTGTACATTTGTTAATGATTTCAGACGAAATTTTTCCCGGCTAATCTCTATGTGGTAGCACGTAGTAAATTCTGCCTACAATTGAGTTACATAATAGGGCACTACCTTTGTTAGATAGATTTAACGCTAAAGGTTTTGTATTTTCAAGAGACGTAAATAATGACCTGGGTAATTTTGGTTTTTGCTTGTTCCTCCCACCAGTTTTCCTCGGGAGTAAAGGTAACCCCTAGAATTTTAATTTCCTTTTAGTTCCAGAAGATACCCAAAGGGGCGTCTACTCTTTCCTTCCAGGGTCCAAGCCAGAGCCCGCTGCTTTTTGCAAGATTAAAGCACGCGTTGCTGGCCTTACCGTAACGGATACATTCGGTTTTTATAGCTGAAAAACCTTCGTTCAAGGTGACAAAACTATTCAAGTCGTCCGCAAACGACGAAACTGATAAAGGTCTAGAGAGGAATGGTAGGTTTATAGAATAGCTTTTCAATTTTGCTCTCTAGTGGCAGAGTAATGGCTCCGTGGACAAGTTGAAAAGGTATGATTACAAGGGGTCACCTTGTCGTACGCCCTTTAAAAGCCTAGGTTTTTTTCTGCCTGTCCCCCTTTAAATTAACTTAGTGTAGTACAAATACCCTGGTGGTAGGCCAACCGCTGAACATGTTGGCCTAAATTAAAGGGGGACATACAGAAGAAAACCTAGGCCTTTAAGATTTTTATCTTGGCTGTTAGTACGTTGTTCAGCTTCACTCTTGCTTCCGCTGATATGTAGATCATCTTTATAAAGCCCGCGACTGCATCTCCGTCCAACACGAATTTAGATCTTAAATAAATAATTATGGTTTACACGGTCGAAGGCCTTCGTTTGGTCCAACGAGACGATGGCCAATGGTAAATTGTGTTTCATGATATATTGTATGGTTTCGTGAATTATGGCAATATTTGAGCCGAAAGTACGTCCAGGAATACCGGTCGTTTGGTCTTGGCCCTACTAGGTTAGAGTGTGCAATAACTAGTGTCTTTACCGGGGAGTCAGGATCCAGCTCTTGTAACCCATAATGGCGGTCGCGCACTGGGAGATGTAAGCTCCCAGTGGATGGTCCTATCTCCACCAAGAAACTGAGCTTTGGCTCAGGCTAACGGAGAGGGTCCGTGCAAACTGGTCACCTCGGAGGATTGGGTTTTTAAAATGAGTGAGATTTAGGGGGGCTAGTTATGAAGTCCCCCCCTAAATTAAAATTAAATTATTTCAAAACCTATTTCCGCTCACCTATTTCTAGAGAAAAATTAAATTCTAGGCTTGTATGATGGAGCAAAATGAGACAAATCTAATGCACTAATTTGTTTTTGAAATGAGTGAGATTTAGGGGGGCTAGTTATGAAGTTGGCCCCCCCAATTAAAATTAATTTATTTCAAAAACTATTGTAGAGCAAAATTTAATTGTAGTGTTGTATAATGGAGCAAACTGAGACGTATCTAATGCACTTACTAGTTTTTGAAATGAGTGAGATTTAGGGGGGCTAGTTATGAAGTTGCCCCCCCCAATTAAAATTAAATTATTTCAAAACCTAATTCTAGAGCAAAATTTATTTGTAGGGTTGTATGATGTAGCAAAATGAGACGAATCTTAAGCACTAATTTGTTTTTGAAATGAGTGAGATTTAGGGGGCTAGTTATGAAGTCCCCCCCCCCAATTAAAATTAAACTATTTCAAAACCCATTTCTAGAGCAAAATTTAATTGTAGGGTTGTATGATGGAGCAAAATGAGACGAATCTAATGCACTTACTAGTTTTTAAAATGAGTGAGATTAAAGGGGGGCTAGTTATGAAGTTGCCCCCCCCCCCCAATTAAAATTAATTTATTTCAAAAACTATTGTAGAGCAAAATTCAATTGTAGTGTTGTATAATGGAGCAAAATGAGACGAATCTAATGCACTTACTAGTTTTTGAAATGAGTGAGATTTAGGGGGGCTAGTTATGAAGTTGCTCACCCAATTAAAATGAAATTATTTCAAAACCTATTTCTACAGCAAAATTTAATTGTAGGGTTGTATGATGAAGCAAAATGAGACGAATCTAATGCACTAATTAGTTTTTGAAATAAGTGAGATTAAGGGGGGCTAGTTATGAAGTTGGCCCCGCAATTGAAATTAATTTATAGCCAAAACTACTGTAGAGCAAAATTTAATTTTAGTGTTGTGTTATGGAGCAAAATGAGACGAAAATTATAAGTTATTGCGTCTTCGTCTAGAGTCAAAGGGGGGGGGGGGACAACTTAAGGGACCCAGATATGTGTACCCATTAACTTAATATTTTTAGTAAGAAATGGCATTTTACCATCTTATGAATCGGCTTTATAGACAATTGACCGAGTTTTAGCTGGGATATAAGGCCCCTTGCGATAGACCAGAATGGGAGTTATATTAACATTAATTTTTGTAACAACAAATCTTCCACCTTTTTAACTAACCCAGCTTTGTTTTCATTATCGCTATCTATAATACCTGTTATTGCAAAATAATAACGTTTTATTAGAACTTCTTAATTGTCAATCTTCATTCTATTATCTTCGCTACGTTGCTTGGCTCGGGTTTCTGAAGAAATAATGTCTTGTTCTACGTTTGTGACTATCTTGAAGATACCCCATATCATTAGAATATCTTGAATATCTGAGAAAGTGTTTTCCATAGTTATTACCTATCTTCGTTAGTCGTAACCGCATCTTTAGTCTTATTTAAGTTTGTAAACCGATGTTTATTTGAAAGCCGGTTATGCTGACGTTAACAATCGAAACCGAAACCATATCGGGAAGCAAACAGTGTTTCCATCAACGTATAAATGCCGTTTTCGATATTATTTTCTATCTTGACATTTAAACAGTGTCCCAACAGTCCAACATTTTGAACATTATTAGGCAATATTTTAACAGAACTCTTGAGGGGCCAGCGACCGCTATGGGGTCAATATTAGCCATGCGGGCTGCCAATAACGCGTTAGCTTCCACGAACATTTCTGTCGCCCTAGCGGCAGCGTCGGCAAGTTCCTTCGCGTCCCTTCGGGCAACTTCAACTTTATCCGTCAAGCGCTGAAGGCTATTCATACTAGGTATTGACCAATCATTCCAATCTACGTCGGAAGAGTTATGCGATACTAAAAACGGAGAGGAAGCGTACACGTCCATAAAGTATTCGAAAGCGAATTAGGTTATTCGCCAGGTGGGATTTAACTAGGCCTTAAAAGTAGAGAAGGTAAATTCACGATAGGAGGCGTACTGAATTGACGGGCTACTTGATATTAACTAAGATATGCTCGTACCATTGTCATTTTTTAAAATTTTACAATTGTGAATCGCTTACCGTAGCTAAGGGAGGAGTAGGGTCTTGGCTATCAGTTAAATCGGGTAATTTGACTATGTCTAAGTGTTGAAGTTTTATAGCAGCAGCGCTTCGCAGTGATGATCAAGGAACTCGAATAAACGATAAACTGGTTTAAATTATGAAAATAATGATAACAAATTACATGATTGAAAGCTGGTAAATTAGTGACACACTGATACGCAGTGTAAAAGGTTTTTTTATTAAAACCCGAGCGAGAAAAAATTTAAAAAACGAATATGACAATAAAGCGGAGAGGTAAAGTAAAAAAACATCTCTCCGTGTTTTTGTTATCTTTCCCGCTGTGTTGGAAAACAATCTTCGTCGGTTATCTTCAACACTCTCCCTCGACGAAGATATGGTTAAATGCGTGGAGATTCAGGCTTTGGCGAAGGCGTGTGAATATCTCGGCACATAATGGCTTCGTGAAAATATCTGCCAACTGCTCTTCACTTGGCACGTAAGTGACATCAATCTGACCGTTGATCACAAGTTCTCTCACGTAGAATTGACGGACGTTGATATGCTTTGTACGACGATGAAATTCTGGATTCCGAATCAATTTGATAGCTCCTGCGTTGTCAATGCGCAGAACTGGAATCTCATTTTCTCTTTCAATGCCCAAGGACCTTTTGATGGCTTTGATCCAGAAAATATCTTTCGCTGCTTCTGTGGCGGCAACCAATTCAGCCTCGGTAGTAGATAATGCAACGGACCGTTGCTTTCGACTTGCCCATGTAATTGGCGTTGATCCCATCAGGCAGACAATTCCCGAGGTTGAGCGTCCGGTCTTTTTACATCCGGCATAATCGGCGTCGCAGTAGGGGACAAGTTCCGATTTATCATACGATTTGAACAAGAGACCCAGGGTTGTCGTTCCTCGTAGATAACGAAAAATGCGTCTTACGGCGTTCCAGTCTGCAACTGTTGGGTTTGCCATAGCCTGCGATATACGATTTACGGCGAACTCGATGTCAGGACGTGTACCCATTGCAGCATACCGAAGGCTTCCAATGGCTGAGGCGAACATCGTTTGAGCTTCGAATGTCTTCTGCCCATCTTCGCTGGTATCTGGCATAGAGGCTGGTGTTTTTACAGCTTTACAGTCAAGCATATGGAATGTTTCCAAGACCTTCTCGAGATAAGCGCTCTGATGAAGGGAAATTGAGCCATCTTCCGTGAAGTCGGCCTTGAGACTATGATATGTTGAGGCGGCTACTGTGGTAATCTCGAATTCATCAGTGAATTGACGGAGGAATGCATCAACATCTGTAGCTGTAGTTCCGGCAATGAGACCATCGTCGACGTAGAGGATTAGGATAAGCAATGTCCTTCCAGATGAAAAAACGTAGAGGCAATGATCACCATCAGCACGTTTGAAACCTAAATCTTGTAGAACTCGATCAATTCGCTCGTACCATTAGCGTGGTGATTGTTTAAGCCCCTACAGACTCTTTTTAAGCCTCCAGACTTTGCCGCTACTGTCATCAAATCCTTCTGGTTAGCGCATGAAAATCTCCTCGGACAAGTTTCCATGAAGAAAGGCTGTCCTTACATCAAATTGCTTTAAATGTCATTTTTTCTGAGCAACGATGCTGAGGAATATTCTCATGGTCTCAAAACGGGCAACCGGAGCGAAAGTCTCTTCATAATCGATCCCTTCTCGCTGTGCATATCCCTTGGCTACGAGTCTGGCCTTATACTTGGAAATCGTACCGTCTTCGTTTGTCTTTGTACGAAAGATCCATCTATTTCCAATGTATTTCCGGCCCGGAGGAGGATTGACCAATTCGTAAACTTGGTGTTCCTTCATTGAAGAGAGCTCTTCAGACATTGCCGTTTGCCATTTCATGGATTCGGCGCTTGAACGAGCTGCTTCGGCTGTCTTTGGAAGATCATCACCGATCAGGAAAACTTTGTCTACAGGCATGCAGGTACAGCAAGTGTGCCCTTTTGCCCTCAGTTTTGAACGATCTTGAAGTGCGAGTCCGGTGACTGCAGTTGGTGATTCGACGGATCTGGATGTCACGTCCTCGGAATCATCGACGGATCTGGATGTCACGTCTTCGGGAACCGAATCGTCGGAACTCTGCTCTCCCTGACTAGAGACATCCATCCATTCTCCAGGTTTGGTTTCGAGTATACATTTCTCAGGATCGAACTTGACACCTCGAGATCGGATGACGTCATTTAGCTCTGGAACGTAGACTCCATATCCATCCATATTATCTTCATAGCCAACGAGAATGCCTTTCAAAGCTTTCTTAGACAGCTTCCTTCGCTTCTCCTTTGGCACATGAACGTAACAATCGGTTCGAAAAATGCGCAAATGCTTGACTGATGGATTCGGCTTTCCAGTCCAAAGTTCGTACGGTGTCTTCCCTTTGATGCAAGTTGGGGCTGTGCAATTTAGAATATACGTCGTCGTGTTGACAGCTTCAGCCCACAGCTTTGGAGGTAGATCGGGTTTCGAATACAGCATTGCACGTACAGACTCCATGATTGTTCGATTCTCACGTTCAGCTACTCCATTTTGCTCAGGAGTGTATGGCATTGAGGTTCAATGCTTCAGGCCGACTTCTTGTGTCGTTATTCGGCGAAACTCATCGTTGACGTACTCGGTCCCGTTATCCGTGATAAGTTCTCGTACGGTATGCTCATGGTTCTTGCAAAATGCGAGAAATTACTTGAAACGATCCACGACTTCAGATTTCTTCGCCAAGAAATATGTGATACGAATGCCGGAATACTCGTCCTTGAAGAGAAGATAGTAGAGCTTGCCCTTCATTGATGGAGTCGGTGATGGCCCCCAGAGATCTGAATGAATTCTTTCTCCTGGCTTCGTGGCTTTATCTAACCGAGTGCCAAAGCTGTGACGAGTCATTTTTCCAAAGATACATCCTTCGCATAGCTTATCAGTCTCCTGATTGATAATCTCGTAACCGAGTTTCTTCAGAGTAGCCGCTACATGTCGTTTATCTTGATGGCCTAGTCTTTCGTGAAAGACTTGGAGGTCCACCTTTTTCTCGTTTCTTGGACCAGTGGCAAGATATAAGGAACTCGACGGCTGCTCCACAGTCATATCTACCCGGAACAGTGATTCGACTTTCCCAGGAAGACGTAGATGCTTTCTTCCCTTTATTTTCTCATACAGGCCGCAGGAGAAGGCAGTGGCTTGTAATTCCAAGTTGGAGTTTCGTTTCATGGCGCTTTTTAGAGAAAATACATTGCATGCAAAATCGCTGATGTGCCAAACGTTGTGGATAATCTCGTGACGAACGGACTTTCCATCATTAAAACGTACGCGAATGTCACCCTCGCCGTCCGCTGTCATCTGAGCTTTGTTCCCAACTTGTAGAGTGGCTGGACTGTCAAACCTCGTGAACTGAATGAACTTCGTAGCGTCATTGGTGATGTGCTGCGTAGCTCCGGAATCAAAATACCAGACAGTGTCTGCCGTAGTATGAGCAACAAGGCCATTTGCCGCATAAAGACCACCGCCATTGTCGGCGCCAGTGTTGCTTTTGTTTTCCCCAGTTCTTAGATTTCCGGTTGGTTTCTTCCCTCCTGTGCAATCCCTCGAGAGATGTCCTAACTTCTTGCATTTGAAACATCTCGGTCGATTTCCTCTTGAGCTATTTCCAGTGGAATTGACATTTCTTCTACCATCACGACGAGCTAGAAGACCAGAAGACTCTTCAAAGGCGTTTCCATCACGTGTTGAACGGCCTATCAGTAGGCGCTCCAACTCCGCGACCGTCTGCTTTTCTTTAGGCAATGTATCCCAGAGCATACCAAACTCTTGGTATTCGTCTTGAGGTAATGACTCAAAAATGCAGGCGATCAGAATACAGTCATCAAATGAAACGTCCTTTTCCAACTTCACTGTCGTCAGGATGTCTGACCATAGGAAACGCATTTGTGCAAGATGGGTGGCCATGTCATCTTCAGGAGCTTTCGTCGTTTTTATCAGTTGGGCGAGTAATTTTCGAAGCCGGTTGGACGACTTTTGTTCGAAAATTTCCAGTAGTTTACTCCACATTTCCCTTGGTGTTTCACAATCAGCAATCATGTTCTGGACCTTCCGGGATAACGCCGACCAGATGACAGTACGGACTGTACTGATTGCAACTTGGTATTTCTCTAGGGCTGCAGAAAATGCTGCCTCTGTCTCATCGGTTCGTACTGGTTCCGTACGACTTCCATTGACAATGTTGTAGACGCTTCGTATCGTCAAGACGTCACATACTTGTCTTTTCCAGCTTCGCCAATTCTCTGGACCAGACAGTTTCTCGACGTCATGGCGTAGAAGACCATCCATCGTGGCAGCAATCAGAACGCTGTGAAACAGGATAAGATGAAGACAGCTAGGTAACCAGTTAAGTTGATCATCATAATCAGCGGAGTGGCGCAGTGGGAGCGTGCTGGGCCCATAACCTGTTAACTAAGATATGCTCGTACCATTGTCATTTTTTAAAATTTTACAATTGTGAATCGCTTACCGTAGCTAAGGGAGGAGTAGGGTCTTGGCTATCAGTTAAATCGGGTAATTTGACTATGTCTAAGTGTTGAAGTTTTATAGCAGCAGCGCTTCGCAGTGATGATCAAGGAACTCGAATAAACGATAGACTGGTTTAATTTATTAAAACAATGAGAACAAGTTACATGATTGAAAGCTGGTTAATTAGTGACACACTGATACGCAGTGTAAAAGGTTTTTATATTAAAACCCGAGCGGGAAAAAAATTAAAAAACAAATATGACAATAAAGCGGAGAGGTAAAGAAAAAAAACATCTCTCCGTGGTTGTGTTATCTTTCCCGCTGTGTTGGAATACAATCTTCGTCGGTTATCTTCAACACTAAGGGTACTTCAGGGTTCTCTTGGTTATCAACTAAATCAATTACCTCAGGAGTGTCAATTAAAATAATTTCGGGTACTGTAAATCTTAAATTTAAATGTATATTTACTTTGAAAATTATACCTATCTCCAAAAGTATTTAATGATAAAATAAAACAAAATAAACTTACCTACCATTTTAGATATTAAACTGAGGGAAAATAATATGACGTCAAACAATGGGTTTTTCCACTTTAGATATTAAACTGGGGGAAAATTATATGACGACAAACAATGGGTTTTTCCACTTTAAATATTAAAGTGGGTTATTTATACGACGTCAAACAATGGGGTCCACTTTAGATATTAATTTTTGAGAAATGACGTTAGTGTAGTCGTAAACAAATGGGAATCAATCTTTAGTTGCAGTTTAGATATTAATATCAAGTGATTTTATTCTCTAGTGTCAAGAAACTAGCTTATTATTAACCCTGGCGTCATTTCTTTCCGAGACACTGAACTAAAAAAGTGCGTCAGCTTTGCTCCCATCTTATACCGTAAAAATGGAAAAACGTTATATTGGTAAGAATTCTTAAATCTTTTTAGTACAAAATTAACATTTTTTCAATAGCCGAGGCCCATACCGTATCCATACGCAAGGCTCAAGAAAGACGTATCAACATAAAAATAAAGTTAGGAGGATCAGTGTACATTTCTTTCGGTTTCGACGAATCCAAGTTAAAAGTTATTTTCTTCAAAAAAAAATACAAAAATATTCTGTTCCTGAACTCTAGGGCTTTCACTAATCTACTCTCTCTTTGGGAAGAACCTTTCGCCGCAACGCAAACCGGAGCATCGTCTGTAACACCGAACATCATCGTCTACCACGGAAAAAAAGTATCCATCGTCGCCACGGCAAACAAAACAAAATTGAACTCAGTTTATTGCCATGTTCTGGATCTGCGAGCTCGCGAAATCAGTGAGTTAAACAAAACTTCATTTTATTCGGTTACAATGAGAATTTGTAAACGAGTAAAAAAATGTAATCGAAAGCATGTTCTAAGCTAATGTTAAAAACCTTAAAAAAAAACTTTTTAATTGTTATATGGTAAACCTTTTGAGAGTTTATTTTTGTACCCTGATCAATTTAACTTGTACCATAAAGTAAAATCTTATTTTGGCTGTTTTAAATCACCTTCGTAAGTACTACAAGATTTTACCAATTTACTCGTAGATAATAAATTAACCTGTTAACTTACTGTGATTTGTTTTCATAGTGCAATGTACAAGCTAACCATTGTAACGACCTAGCCATATTTTGGGCGAAAAATATCTAATTTTTAAACAATTTTCGAATTTCCCGCGCCACCGTATAACTCACTAAAAATCGCGAAGCTAGCGACATCTGGGAGATATTAGATCCCACGTGGTGGAAAAAAACTCGGTTAAACCATAAAAAACAATAAAATTTGTTTAAAAACCGAAGAACAACGGATTGTAGTGGCAGTCTGAAGTCCGGACGATAGACGAAAGCCGCGACCCGACGAAGTTCCTCGGTATCCATAGTGCGACAAATAAAGAGTTTAATTTGTGCGGAGGGCGCGTTTTCGTGTCGGGACTGATCTATATTGTTATAATTTTTCGGCTTAACGGTGTGTCATGTGTTGAATCGGAACTGAATTGTAGAAAGAACGACCGCGTGTTTCGAGAAGTGTGTGCGAGAAAAAGTGCAGAAGACGGAAATTGTGCCACAAAATATGTGAGAACAATTTTTCTAATTTCTATTGTGATAAATCAATGATTTTTGGGACTGTTAACATTTTATGATTCTATTGTGTTAATTTTGGCCCCATTAAATCAAGTAGATATATATAAACGGTGAGTGACCTTGAAAGGTAAACTGTAAACGAAAGCAAATCCCCCGAATAATAGGGTTGGCAGAGATTGTCCAACGAGTTAGTTTATCAAAAGAAAGGGTATTTAAGTGTTTAATTACAATTTGAGCCTGATCCCACGTGTTAAACCTCAACACTGGGCTGGCTAACAAACACATTTTTTGAATGTACTCCAGCAACCGTTCTATGTGTTAGACCAAATCACATGAACGGATGCTTCAGTTGCATATTATTGTTAATTTGACCCCGTGTCACAAGTGAATGAACGAAGCTAATATGAAATAAAACGACTTAACCATTATCTTACTCATTGTTTAATCCTACTCTCACAAGATATCAGTACTCCTATCCGAACCAATATAAATTTCAATATACGGCAAACGAATGATTCTCGTTTAATTTATTTGCGCGGGAGTGGCGAATATCAAAAGAACTGTAGATCTCTCTCTTACAAAAAAATCGGCACGATTTTTTCCCTAAATTTTCGCCCCAATCGGAAACAGCCGTTATACCATCTTACGGAATATCTGATAATAACTACTAACATGTACACAAAAATGCTAATATAAACAAATTAAATGTCAAATAACTATGGGGTTTGAGGGGAAACCGGGGAAATCAATCCCCCAAAAGGCTGCTAGGGGAAATCAAATTCTGGAGAATGGGGAAAGCAGAGAGAATCTGGTGATTGGAAATTCTGGTGATCGGGGGGAGGGAGGAAGTCTAGGGATTGGGAGAACCAAGGGGGATCAGAGAGAATCTGGCTGTTGCCGTCTTTTGATTGAAATATCAGACTGATAATCTCAAACACCAGATGGTCACACCTTTCTCGAACTTCTAAAGCGCTTGGCTTGACCTTAGTAAAACCAACATTTTTACTTGAAAGCCCAAAGCTAGGTGAAAATAAATCAATTGGATTTGACAGACACAATTTGAAATTAACTATTGTTTACCCTCAACGATTGTTTAATTACTTAGTCTCCTAAGTTATTGAAATCGGTGTGTAATTAACAAAAGAACTGTTGACGTTTTGCGGACCAAATATCGAAAAATATGATATAAGAGCACCAAGGCGGAGCTTTTATATTAATTGATGAATCAACTACCATTCTACATTTTTCGGTTGAGGAGCTTAGTAGAGTACCATGAAATCACAAATATAGGCACAAACAAAGTATCGACCCAAAAATCAATATTGAGCTATGAAAATTCGGTTATGCTTTAACTATTGGCTTGTCATTTGCTATTTTAACCGTAACGTTTGAAAGTTTATGACCCGAACGCCAATCGTTCTATAATCTTGAAAACTCACACATATGTAGGCACATAATGAACTTAAAGGGCCCTGATTGCCGACAATAATATTCAGCTATAGTTGTCCGGCTACCGTTTTAATACTAACGGTTGAAGATTTATTACAAGCACGGCAGCGTTGAATTAGTTGTTTGTAAAAAGGTACACAACAATCGAAAAAAATTACTTAATCGCGATTTTGTCATGGTTTCAATTGGTCAAATGATAAAATAAATGTAGACAGTCGTAACGCCATCTACGCTTTCACTGTACACGTTAGATTGTGCAAGCTCAACCGCTTTCTATTCATTAGCAAAATAGGTCGATATGTAAACGCAATTTGAAAGTCTTCAAATGTTAAGCTCGTCGCAGAAATATCGAAAGCTAAACGAAACAAGCTACATATAAATACATTACAATATTTTTAAAATATTAATTGGAAATTGGAACAAATTTTCAATCATCGTGTACGAAATAAACCCAAGAGTAATTTTATCGAAATTGAAGTTTTCGAGTTACCTGGAATTAGAAATAATTTAGCGAAACACGAAAACCGTAATTTATATTAATTTTGAGAAAAACTTGAGTTTTTCTAGTTACCTTATTTTGAAAAAAGGTAGCGTAACACAAACATGGTAATTTAATTAAAATTTTAGACACACCGAATTTTAAGAATTACCTGGTTTTGGAGAAACCGTATTTTAAATTAATTTTTAGACAACACGAAATTTTAAATTTACCTGATCATTCTTAATCAAGTTGTATCAATTGGTACGAAAAACAAATATATCACAATTGTGCGTACGCGGGTTGCGGGATCCCGCGAATAAGTTAGAAATCTCTCTAAAAATTAAAATATCTGTATGAAGTAGAAAAAGTAGTTCACAAACATTCAGTACTAGCTTATAAAATAATATTCAATCAAGTCGGTTGTAATGTAAAAATTATGTACATTTTAATTCGAAAATCTCCAAAAACCACTTAAATGCTAAAATGTCTCACCACCGGTGCACCGACCAGACCGAAGTTAAAAATGCCGACGAGTGCATGATATTTCCCATCGATTGACGTATCATGTGTCTTTTGTACCTCTAATGTACCGCGAGAAATCGTTTAAGCACCGGCGGCGATGGCGGACACAGTACGTGAAACTAATACAATATTGGGCTCCTTCACGTTGGGTGAAAGAAATAAAATAAATTTATTCTGAAAGAATGAATTGATTATTGTAACTAAAATTTTAATTTTTGTAAAAATAGTGAATTAAATTTAGCAATTAAATAAAATTTTAGGTTTTAAAGATCCAACAATTTTAGCATTAGACCTAGGTATAAATAAATACATTCTTGATTAGACTATTTTATTTAATGTGATGTTAGAAAAAAAATTAACAAACCGGTCGTTACATCTCCGACTTTGTTAAAGATTGCACTTCTCCAAAGGATTTTTCAAGACTGCTCTTTTATTTGCAATTTATTCCTAGATTGCCACCCCGTTTCGAAGAAAAATACAACAATGCCTATTTCACTAGAGTCAAATAGAAACTAAAACCAGTTGTCAAAACAAAATAGTACATCTTCTCGTAAAAATACGACATCATCACACGTCACCTATTCACATCTAACCAGCCGAGGGGGTAAAAATTTACGGGCTAACAAAACACTCTAATGAGATTAAATTAGGGGCAAATATAATCATTTTTATTCTCATCTTAATATCAGTAGATAAATTCCAACTTAATTTTTAATAAAAATTGAAATTTAAAATCATTTTTATTGAAACGATCAGAGTTGGTGGCTCAGGCTTAAATCAGGTGCCTACCATGCAATGTAACCGGGATCGATTCCCATCTAGAGGTCGGGGATGGTTAACTTTTATTCAATAGATAAAGCTCTCAAAATTATTAGTAAAACGTTTTGATCAAGTAATTTATATTTCTGTATTATCTGATGAATTTTTTGGTAAATTTGTAAAATTAATTTTACGAATAATACATGTTTTTTAATCATTTTCCGAAATATTAACCGGTAAATTTCTTTGTTTACATTTTATTCCCGAAAAAAAATCGATTTAATCATGGATAATGATTAACCGTCCCCGACCTCTATTCCCATCCGAAACGAATTTATTCTTTTCCACTCAAGATAGAAGTTTTCGCTTATAATAAAATCGTTCTTTTGACTTCAATTTTCTTTGCAATTTAAAAAACATTAACCTATCAATCTTAAGACCCGGATTTCATTCTCGACGGATCTATTGCAAACTTAAATGGAAATTTGATTTAAATTTTCCATTAGATTAAATTCGATCTTATGCCTATACATTTTTGGAACCGTGCGAGGGGGCGGAGGCTTTGTTGCAAAACACTAGCCTATCAATGAAAAGACGTTTTTGCTAACCAGCAACACACCGGCCGTTTGAAACGACAAAAAACTGTAACTTACAACAGCACAGCACAAACACACTCCAATACACTAAACGATTACACCTAACGCGACAGCAATACTGGTTCTCGAGATTGAAGCGGATTAAAAATTTGCCTTTTTTACGTCTGTGGAAACTGCGAACACCATTATAACACTTGGCCCCAGGTTGACAACTGCGAACTCTGTCAAATGGAATCACCGTGACACACGCACTCACCCACCCACCCACCCAGACAGACAGAGCAAAGGGAATCAGTCTCCGTAAACAAGCTCACTCGGAGTTGTAAAATATCCTGCTTCAATTGTCAGTTCTTGTAAGTGAACTTTGAACAAATCCACAGTTCTTTAATTTCTAAAGAATACCCGAAAACTTTCTCTGTCATGTGTTAAAATTGTTTCAAGCAATACTTTAATGAAAGTGTTATACAATCACCGTGTCTGTCTGTCTGTCTGTGTTAATACCACTAGGGACAATTCGTCCGAGGATAGTTATATTTTGGCTTGCCAACTTCTTTAAGGCCGGAAAAATTATTATTTGGTAGTTTTGTGCCATAAATAGACAAATGCATTTTTCTCCCAAACCGGTTTTCTATCTTATAAAGGTAATTATATTTAATATACATATGGCTGAAACATGATTATTTTCTATTTTTAATATGTGAATTAATGTTCAAAATTAAAATATTCGAACAAAAAGGACTAGTTTTCACGGCATTCTCAAATAGTTTTTCCTCTTTTCTTTTTATTTATAACTTACAGATTGTACAGAAAATTTTTAAGACTGTTAACTTTACTTCTAAAACCACGAATTACAAAATTTCGATGTTTAGCATTTCGTAGAAAATTACACAAAAACAATATAAATATTACGCTAAAGGATATAAACAAAGAGCGTAACAATATATTTATGTCTTCTTGTAAAATATATTGTTCGTTTTGAATATCAGCAACTTTTAAATTTTTCTTGCTGTATTTTTTAAATAATCCAGAAGATACAACATGGCTTATGCTATAAAACAAAATATATTTTAGTAATATGGCAAACTCAGTTACGCTGAGCAGTTGAATTATAAAGCTAACCGGGGGTATTTTACTACGCCAAGAAGGAACAGATATTGTATAGGATACTAAAGACAATTTTTTTTGGCTTACACACATAATATGAATATATATGAAGAATTTCCGAGTCATCTTTAAAACGGTCAACAACGGCATAAAATAAACCCCTCAAGCGAACCCAATAGAGTCAATCATAAATTGGATGTCCGTGGTCTGTTCACTCGTGCCCTCGGTAGTCCAAAGGTAATGGTATTGGACCGGTAAGAAAAAAGTTGTAGATTCGATTCCTGGCCGAGTTGATATGATTTATCTCAGTCACTCTGGTATATAAACTAACGCATTAAAAGAATTACTCTTAGTAATAAAACACATTTTACAGGTAACGTTTTTCAAAAGACTAAGCTATACTTCTATAATATTTGCAATACGACCACTCAAGGTCCACTCGATTAAAATCACTCCCCGTTGAGTTAAAACGGGTATAATTCCCATCACCGCAAAATTCCAGTGACTGAATGGCCAAAATTAGCAAAGTTACACTAAATACTGGTCCATATGGTCAGGAGTCCAGCTGGTCCCTATCAGGATGCTTCCTTAGCACACACTGCGAAACGGACATTTTTAGTTAGAACGGTGGGTTTCGTGATCGCGGTCAACCATACAAGGTGGGGACTCGTAAGGCCATAGCGGTGTTTGTGACTCGGAAATACTGGGAGTTTGGTGTTCACGCCTTAGGCCCAGTTTGAAGTCTCATAAGTGCGTCCTGACAAGTGTGTCTAGTGTTCTCCCGAGTCCGTGGTTTTGTTACTACGCCGCTTCAAGGAATCTTGTTTGGCGAAAAAACATTTCCTTCTCATGGGACTTGTGTCCCGGTATATTTGACTGGACCCCAACCAATGAAAACCATAAAGTCATGACGCTGACTTTTATAATTGGGGTCCCACAAGCGAAACACATCAAAGGCGCAAAAGAAGCGTCTCCAATAAATCAACTCTTTACTTTTGTAAAAGCTGACATATTTGAAATAAAACACAAAAATAATACAATGCGGAGTTTCTCAATACTGCGAAAATTGGAAACTCTCAATTCAGGCTCGCGAGGGAATACTTGGAAATGAACGGACCTCGGTCCATCCCCAAGCAGCTACGGCGAAAAGAAAGGAGAGTGAGATAAGGATATGTGTGGAGGAACTCGGGCTACCTCTTGCCAAAAAGTCACTTTAGATACCCCCGAGCAGATATGACTAAAAATAGTTTATCACGGATACCCCTCACAACAACGGCCGCTTGCGGTCGCCTGAAAATAGCCACCAACCTAAATTAAAGAATGACAAGGTCGAATCTCCATCAGTTTAATTATATAGTCATCGGAATTAGTGAAAATGACCTAAAAGACATCGTTTCTTTTTATATCAACCATAGTGATTATTTATCTAGTGACACCGTAGATAGAAACATTTCACTTTGAAAATCTTATTAAGCGATATCGTACTTATTGGCATCCTCCTTAGTGATATCATTCCTACTGACATTTGCCTTAGTTTCATCGTAACTAGTGACATCAACTTTAGTGATGTTGTTTAAAGTGAAATTATAACTTAATTCTTATCCTTCCTCGTTTCATGTCCATAAGCGATTACGTAACTATTGGCATAAGTCTTAAGTGATATCTTACCTAGTGACCTCACCAATGGTGATACTGTACCTAATGGCATAGCCGTAAGTGTTATCGTACCAAGTGATATCAATCGAAGAGCTTTTTCCTTATTGGCATTACCCACATATATAGTGTACCTTGTGACACCCTAGCTCTTTTGACACATCCTACCTGGGTCCATCTCCTTAAGTGATGGTGTAATATCGAACCTGCGACATCCATTTTAATGCAATGGTTGTAAATGACTTAATATCTGAGTACATCCCCTTTGGAATATATCTCATATTAGCATCTTTCCTCGAAACAATCTTTCATATATTTGTCAAACTAGCTTTTGTGACCAATATTTTTTATTGAAACTCGTAAAACATGGTTTTTTTAATTTTAATTAAGATGGAATGGTTTAAGACTAGTATTTAACGGGATATCATTTACCAATAAAGCCATTAATTATTTTTATTAAACATTTTATATTTTATAAAGTTGTAGTCTGAAATATTAAGTTTTAGGCCAGCAAATTCGCAGGTTTTTACCTTAAATCCAACAGTTTAATAAAAACTAATAATAACCTTATTTGTTATTGATTACTTTTTAAATGTTTCGGATTTATGGAAAAATTATGTAATCTGCACCAATGAGATTCAAGCTCACACTCAAGGATACAGCACTTATTTTTTTATATTGCGTTTGTATTACGTTTCAGTCACACTCGCCTTCGCCAGTTACATAATTTCCATTGCATTAAAGATCTCTTTGTAGACGGTAAAATTACAATTGGCCGACTGTTCAAATAACTGTCGGCGGTATACTTGTTTTGGGCATGATTACCGACATTAAAGGTCTCTAATAGACTCAATTAGGTTTATACAGCCAACAGTTGGTCGACTTTGGTCGAAAACATCTTATTTTTAATTTAGTTAGCTAAAGGCTGGCCAAGAGATTTACAAAGGGCCTATCTCTATTCTTAAACGTCTACAATGTTATTTTCTGCTTCTCCGTGCGTAGAGTAAATTCTACGAATTGTAGCCGTCTACTGACCGAAATATAAAATAATTATTTCATAACAATCACTATAGTAATGCTTAAGCATAGGCTTAACAGACGACTGATACGCAGTGTACCCCCTTAGCAGACACTTTAACTACAGCGTCGCTGCGCCACCTAGCAGCGTGGGAAATAAGGCGGTGGCAGTGGGCAAATTACCAGTTTAAAAATTTATCGGAGTAGTTTATATATTAAATCGGAGGGGGGTTAGTTAATTCGAGGTGTTTTATATTTTTGTTAGTAATTTGTAAAATACTAAGTTTTAAGTTTGTACACTTCAATTTAAATTCACCCTATTGAAAACGGTTAAAAGTTAAAACACGATATTCTAATGTAGCAGATGGCGTTCACTGGTCCAAGGTTAGTAAATTTTAGTAATAAAATGTTGCCTCGATACGCTGCGGTTGCTAAGGGCTAAGGCTGGCTACTTCGTTGCTAACGAAAATCATGATGTCACTGAGATGAGATCCTATTAAAAATCAATGGGATCTCATCTGAGTGACGTCAGCAACAGACAAATTTTTGAGGCAATCTAATAATTCTTTCAAACCGTTTCTCCTTCGAGACCCCGTTGGTCAAGGTCCAGTTTATTTATTCTAATGGGGAATTAACGCGCCATCATCCTTGTAAGACGTGTAAAAGGCGACAAGATGACGGCCGCTACGCCAAGGAGGTCTCATGTACGAAAAAATGCATATTGGCCGAACCAGGTGACGTCACCTGTAACTTTGAGAAAGCTAGCATTTTCCGAACCAGTGATGTAGAAGCGCAGACTGAGTAACAGACCTAGAATCAGAAGACGCGTAAACCAAAACCCCCTTTTTGAGGCAACCTTTTCTAATATAAATTTTACCTACCTTGCGCTACGTGCTGCCGCCATTTTTCCGAATTTTTCCCGCCGAGCACACGCTAAACTTTTTACAAGGATACTGGTGCGTTCATGCCTGCTACTTCGTCTTCCTTTCGAAGTTTCTATCCTCCTTGGTTTCGGTATCGAATTGATTAAACGATTGTTTAAAGACTATTTCAGCGACATAGGGACGGACCGAATATTCAGCGTTCAGGTGTGGGAGAAATAGTCACATCGCAAATAGACTATTTTTACTTGTTGTGAATATATTTCCAACTGTCCGTCTTATTGAGTTATTAAAGACAGAATGTATTTATAGTTTTTTCAACCTGTTGCTCAATTAGCCACTTATAAGAATTTTTAGAAGTTTTCTAAACTTTTCTTCTTTTAGGTTTCATTCGTCTGCTTTAAGGCATACACGATTTTATTAAGCTAGGCTCTAAGGAGTAAGAATTATATTAGTTGGGCGAGTTTCGTTATTCATTTAATCGAATTATAAAAATACTCCTAGCGTTTTTATTTTGTGTAATATTTTGCTAAATCTAACTGAAAAGGTTTAGTCTAATTGATTCATATTTTATATGAATCTTGGATTTGTAGTAAATGTTTTCTATTTGAAAAGTGTAACTGTTTTATTTAACTTAAAATTCAAGTAAAAAAGAACACATTGAAATTAAAAGATTGTTAATGTTTTAAACTTCTAAAATGTTCAAAACGACGTAGTGAAATTATGCTTTTCTTTGTTACTTAAGTGCTTTTACACTTGTTCTGAAAGCGTTCAAATAGTAATTTGAAAATTTGAAGTGTAAGTTCCTATTGAAGTGAAAACTAGGAGAAATGTTGGAAATCTGAACAGAATTAAAAAAATTCTAGTCCGATCTTAATGATCAATATACAGTTATATAAATTTTATAAACTATTTCTCAATAAATATATTTTTAAGAAATAATGCACTGTTTAAATTCGGGGTGTATTAATATAATACGTTTTTATAGGTTCATACCAGAATTATACGTCTAGAGACATCTTAATATTCCGAAGAAGTGGTGTCGGGTATGACTCCGTAACGGGGTCAGGTGGGTATCCGAAACGGGGTCGGGTAAGGATCCTAATCGAAGTCGGGTAAGGATCCTAATCAGTGTTTCTTTCAGAAAATTTTCTTCGGAGAGGTTTCCCAGACATTCGGGGGTGCTTGTATCCAGTGGCGTGCGTAGCGCTCCCTGCACGCCTGGCAGTGGCGTCGGAAAAAGGGGTAGCTCCGGGGGGGGGGGGGGGTGGTAGACTTTTTAGGAGGGGGATTCGCCCCCCCGGAGAGATGCCTGAAAGAGACACTGATCCTAATCGGAGTCGCGTAAGGATCCGAATCAGAGTCGGGTATGAATAAGTTATTTGGTCGGGAATTAATCCTAATCGGGGTCGGGTATGGTTGCGAAATGGGGTCGGGTATTAATCCGTTATGGTGTCGGGTGCGTCTTCAAAACGGGGTCTGGTATGAATCCGAAATGGAGTCGGGTATCATTGCAATATAATACCTACCCATTGTTAGTCGGAAAGTAGTTTCTTTGCGGTAAAAATAGTCTCACGGACTGTAATTCGGGCAGACAAAGTACCAGTCAAAAGAGTAGTTTCCCGACTGTATTTTGGCCACGAAATAGTCGCCGTCAGACAGTCGGCCCAACCGAAAATCGGCGCCGTCGGGCAGGCGAAAATTGCTACTGGGGGGCTGTTAAGCAGAATCTTGGCCAAATGAATTATCTTCCCCTAGGCTAAGGAAAACGTCCGCGCTACCCTATTTACATACTTTCACCTATAAGTAAAACCACAGCGTTTCTAGCGGCCAAACGAAATATACGTTAAACCGCCTTTAAATATCCTCTACTTGATCACAGGAAATCACTACGCTTGTAAATAATCCCATTTCAGTACTTACAACGAGTTTAGTTTTCTCTGGCAACAGAAGGCGAAATTCTTAGAGAGTGGAATGGAGATAAGATCGAAGAAAAGAGGTTCTTGTGAAATATGAATTTTGTCTTCCAAGTTCCAATGAGAGCAGGCTATCTTTATGGCCATATTGCTTTGAATGTAAGCGAAGTTGGGCGTTTCTGACACTTTTTTTACGTAGTAATCGATACCTTGGAACTGGTCTTGTTTCTCATTTTCGACAATTTTTGCAATATTAGCAAAAGACGATGAGCGTCGCAGAGACTGAAAATAAATTTTCTTGAGAAGATTTCCCTAATAACATTGACTTCAAATGTTTCCTGCTCCCTGGGCTTCCAAATTGAGATTAATTGTTATACTGAATTTAGTGACCCGTGAGTTTGGGTAGCATGAATGACTGGGCATCACCTTAATACGTATTGTTACCCTTCAATCTAATTTAAACTAAGGATCTTTACTTAAGTTTGTGCATTTGTTGTTAGCCTGTTTAATTCAATGGATAATTCTTAAACACGACTCAAAGTTCTTATCTTCAAATAATTTATTTATATGAAGCACCATTGTTTCTCGTTTGTTCTATAAATAAGATAAAATAATTATTTCAAAACTGAAGAAGATACAAATTATGCTCAGAAAAATCGGTTATTTGAATCGAAAACATTGGTTGAATAATAACGCTTAAGCAATTTGCTTTTCCAAATATTGAGGAAATGGCAAATAACGTTGAAAATTATTTTGTTCAAAAAATATTTAATAAGTTAAAATAAAAATATTTCAATAAAAATGAACTATAACTAAAGGGGTAAGGTGCGAAATCGATGTTCACCCGTGAAACGGGAATTTGACAAAATTTAATTTTGCATTTGGCATCGGAACTAGTAGCAGCCTGTGCAGGCGCCGGTTTAAAGCTTACCATGTCAAAAATATTACACTTTGACTTATATGGTCAAAGCCTATTTTTACGCTCAACTTACCTTCTTTTAGTAAAGCAATTCTATTGTTTTCCTTCGAAGTCGACCTTACTACTTAAGGTTGTTAGCTTCCATCGTACTGAATCTTTAGTAAGAAATATGCTTAAAAGAAAGTGAATATCCTTGATATTTTAGCGGTCCGACTATCATTTTCCATCCTTTACCACTACTTATTTTCTCCAAGAAAATTTCGATTACATGACGTAAAAATTATTCCATTAATTAAAGATTTGTTATGCAAAATGATCTTATTTGATTAATATATTAGTTGACCCTGATAACGAAATTGCTTACGACGATATGATCGTAGAGATATCCATCTTGATCAGAAACAACCCGAATGGTTCCCAAACTAGCTTCCTGTTCCAATTGTTCCCAAGTGTCCAAGGGAGCGGCTGATGACACGCTACTCACATTTGATGTAAGCATTGCGCAATAGAAAGGTATCAGGAAAACTTCCAACAGCAGACAGGAAACTTGAAGCAAACTGAGTGCAGTGTCTGCCCCAGGTATGACGTGTTGTCAAATTAAAAAAAACAAAGAACATCAAATCAAGATAGAAATTCAAAAATACGTTGAGCAGGTATTGTATTGCATAAGAATAAAAAGTGCTTAATTGATTAAAATAACATCATTGTTTCATTCAAAAACACTTGATATTTTTAATAAGCCTTTTTTAAAAACTATATTTGTATTAGACATGTTTTTCAGAAGTATTCCCAGAAGTTTAATAAAACATGTTCGTGTACATGTCGTACAGCCACTGGCACGAGATACTTTCGGACTCCTTTTAACGGCACATCTGAGAAGCACCTAATCTTAAACCTTAGCAAATCAGTCACTCATTGTTCTCATTTCAACCGTCGAACGATAAGTTATGTTCAATTGGGTAAGTTTTTGAAGAAAACTTTAAACTATCCAAAGAAATTCGATGAAGAAACAATTCTGGGTATCTTAGAAACTTTTTCTTATGTGATCTAGAGCCGAAACTTTAAGGAAGTATGCTTTGCTTATGATACTGATTAAGAGGGTTTTCATGGTGCATTCCCAGATCTTATCTATCGATATATTTTTCCAATTTGAATTAATTTGTTACTGTTTATTTCAAATTAATAGAGCTAACTTCTCAGTACGTGTTATTGACGCAACATTTGATGATAATAACTATCGCCTTTTGAGAATCAAACTGTTTGTTACATCCTCAAAAATGCAATTTTTTTCGCCCTTTTGCTTTTTTAAAATGATCAGGCATATCAAAGAGATTGATGTGTTTCATCAATAATCAAGTATTTCCCTACCACACATAAGCAGACACTTGATTCCAAAGAAACGAGCATGCGTTTTGGGCATCGTGAGCTTCTCGATCGTTTGCACTTGATGCACACTGTTCAGCTAGGAAGCCTTTCTGACCTTCGAAAAATATGTTTATTTTTGATAACTAAATTTCCCACGAGTGGGGAACGAATGTTAGCTGGTAACTGTATGGGACATGTACAAATGGTAGCCAACTCTATTATCTAAATAACAGCACTAAAATATCTGCTAACATTAGAAAAACACTACGTTTAATTTCTTTGTTTACGCCTAATATGTATATACGACGACGGACAAGGAAATCTTTTGTTTAAACGATAAAAAGGTTTGTTGCCTTTTCAACTACTTGAATAGCGATTGTATTTAGCCTCTTGTGATTCCCTCTCTCAATGGGTCTCAATTAACAGCGCTCAGTCACAACAGTAAAATTGCTCACAGTTCAAGTGAATGCGTTTAAGTGGTCTTAAGGTGTTTCGTACATGCCATGGCTTACCCGGAACAAACGTTATTGCCGTGAATCTAGTAACCGCCTTCGACGAATACACTAATGAAGAATAAATCATCGTAGGGCGCAAAATATGACAGATTTTACAGCCAAATTCAGTTACATGTAGATCAACAGACAAAACCTCTTGCCGTATTTTTTCAAGGAGCATTCAGCCATAGCAAGTTTGGGTAAAGCAGTGGACATTTTTTCCAAATTCTTCAAGCCAGATCTATTTCCCCTTATGCCGCAAAGGGCCTCTTTAGGGACGGATATTTAGTCGAAGTTATACTTTTTCAAATTTCCAACATTTTCAACTGCATATCAGGACATATACCGTCGGAAACGTTATCATAAAACTCACAACTTCTTCAATTATATAAGCCTACTATTACTTTTTTATGTAAATCTTTACTAAGATTATTGATCGAGCCATTTTACTCAAAAAGTACCAAATTTAAAATTCTAAGAACCCAGAGTTTCGATGGCAACGGCTCTGAATAGGTATCGATTTTCTAGGCCCTCGTTCTTGGATTTCTTCTTGTTTCAGTCTGGGTGGCTGCCCAGAGAGGGCTGACGAAGAAGATCCCAAATACGATGGCGCTAGAGGGTCAGTGCAGGTGAAATCCCACGCCAGGGATTTGCTACCTGCCCAAGGGACCAGAGACATGCCATCGGGTCTTTTCCCATCATCTCGCGATAGACCAGGAGGCTCGGGAGTCCGTTAATTTGACAAACATTGTATTATTTTTGCGTTTTTTTAATTAAGTTAAAAGGTGAATAAATTGGAATCAAAATTAATGTAGAACAGATCTATCTTTCTCCGAACCCGCAATCCTTTAATTTACGTTTCAAGACAAAACACCAATTTCACAGTGATTTACATTAATGGAGAAATATATGCAGGTAGAACCATGAACCGTGAAGCATTTCTACCAAAAGTTTAACACACTTAATTTTTGATGGGTAAAATAATTTCAGCTTCTTTTTTTTAAAAAAGTGTTATCTGCTTAAATTTAAAATTAAGGCATGAGATTATTTAAACATTAATCAATACTACCTCCGTTTAGTTTTTGGTTTGATTTTTCCTTGAAAACAATTATTATTTTATCCATTTTTAATCTCGTGAACTCGTAAACAGATATGTAAATGATCACAAGTAACCACACCTAAAAAAAGGAAATAAACTTAAAAATAAAGTACTTATCAGAAAAACTAGCATTCCAAGAAGCGTTTATAATATATAAAGATTAAAAATGAATGGTTTTTAGCATCTTTTTCAAAGCTTTGCAATGAATTCCAATTTTGCAAATACTTGATGTAACAATTATCTGAAATAATATAAACATTTATTTAATTTAATTTATTTCTCTTACTTTAGGGTTATTTTATAAAATACCTTATTTTATAAAGTTTTGATTAAACTCCTTTTTAAATCACCCTTAGAACACTACCTACAGCAATTTACATAAGCATGGCAGAAATTTATACCACTCGTATAAATAAAGAATTTATAAAGAATTGGCCGTTTAAACAAGGCTAGAAATAAACGAACCTCTAAATTAAACGGTGTCACAAAAAATAGGCCCGTGCTCAAAATGAAACTGTTGGCTTTGGTGGCGAACTTGATTTCGTCAACATCATAAGGTGTTGAGTAATCGACGACTCGAAATCTTTCGTAAATTTCCGATATGCACGAAAACGCCAAGTCCGATTCCTACATTTAATAATAAAACAATTAAATAAAATCCTCTTGCAAGTGTTCGCCACGGACCTATTATCAGGATAATTTTAAAAGAAATGAAATCTGTTATTTAAGATTCGTTCCTAAGGGCTTTTTTAACGATAAAATAATTTTGTTTGATGAAATTGTAACGTCTTAGTGTGGTTTCAGTTAAAGTGAAATCCATTGTTTTTTAAGAACAGATGAGTTCCAAAAAATTGTCGTGGTTTATTATGTTTTAAATCAATATACAATTTGATCCAGCTCTGAGCACATTTTCATTTAGGGTGGTGATTGGCTAGCTCTTTCCCCTTGCAGCAAGAGGATCCAGGGCTTGTGGGAAAAAAATCGGAACACCTAACTTACGTTAGACCATTTAAATTTATTGATAAAGTATTTAAGGTTTTTGCTTTGGGTTTGCGGTTTTTACATTCCATAGCTAATTATTCGGTAAAAGGAAGTATTAAGACCTAAATCAGCCACATAATAATTCGCTTAATTAGTAAACATTAAATTTATTTACAGTTTAAACTATATTAAACAATTAACCTCTTTAATTTCTTAGTTAGCTTTCCTTGGATATATTAATGTGAAGTTAATTTTAGGAAGCGTTTTTTTGCTCCGAGAACGTGGTCGGCACCGAATATGTAACTCGTAGTACATAACATCGCAGTTCAAAGCAAATAGCATTTACCTCACTTAATGACGGTAATGTTTACTTAAAACTTATAGAGATTCCCGTTAAATACAAAAGCAACTTATTTCTTACGTTTCTGAGGAGCATGGCAATCATCCCAGTCCACTCTCCCAAATCATTTTTAGATCCGAACTGTTTATCCAACGGGAATTGAACTTTAATCCTGAGAAAGCAAATTCTGTTAACCAATAATTCAGCGATTTATCGTATAGAACACTTAATAGTGAATTAGTGATACAAACCTGACATTAAAATAGCGCATTAACGTGGAGAAGAATAGAGCTTCGTAGCCTTCCGTATTGACGACGTAATTATTTTGGTCCAATTCTAGTCGAACAGATGGATTCTGTGAAGTTGAAATAGTTTTAAATATTTAACTCCGAAGAAAAACAACTTTAATTTATTGAGCTATTCTGGCTTTAGTTTTCGATTTTGCCTTTATCAACAACGAACATTCCTGCATCGTACGCAATAAAATTTTCGTCATTTTCAACATTTCGCAATCGTAAGGAATATAATTAGGTCAGAACTTAAAAATTCGTACGAACTTACAGCGTTAAAAACCAATAAATCTAAAGATTTAATAATAAATATTTACCGAAACATCTCAAGAGCACCTTTTACCGTCTTAAAAGTTAAAGCGTCTTCGAAAGGAGCCGCCATTTCATATCCCCCACATTTGCCATTTGTGACGCATTGGTGGCGCCATGCATTAGTTATGAATAACATTTAATGTTTTAAATTCAGTTTTCCACGCATCTGAAAGAACTTTTTGCGCTACGCTATAGCGTTGTTATTTACTTTAACATTTCGCTAGATTGATAACATAAAATACAAATCCTTGAAAATGAGGTAAAAATTATAATGAAGTTATTCACTTTAAAATTAAATGCACTGAAAACTTTTGCTTTACAGTTAGAAGAAATTTGATTTTGTTACTCAACTGCCGAAGGGGAACTGTTTCGAATATAAAGTCAGTTTGTTTCAGTACAAATCTTTAAAAAACATATGTCAGAGAAATGTTTAATCAGAAAAATCGGACAGTGAGAGGGAATTTATTTGTGTATTCAAGTGACTGCACTTTTTTCAAATCAAAATAATGGTACGCTTTAGCCTGACTGTCAATAATGTGTTTCCAAAAAAGTCGGTTACAGATAAAACTTAATTGGTTCTGATTGAATTTTTTTTTGTCCGTTTTCTGAAAGAGTTTTTCATTCAATTCTCCAAACGGTATTTTAAACAGTTTTTCAAAATAGCTCCAATTAATCACTCTCTAGAACAGCACACTACACCAATTAATATTTATTGAAATTAGAAGAATTATCTATCACCAAAACTTCTTACCACGAGCGATTAACAAACTCGCTGACCTAGGGGGGGGGGGTTTCAGTCCGCCCGGGCAGCACTTTCTAAGGGCGGGCTTTTTCACTCAAGAAAAAAATTTGACTTTTAAGTTTGTAAGTTCTTTTTTTTTCTGTATTTGTTTTTACTTCATTAATTTTACATGACATTGAAAACACATATAATAAATTGTTAACCAAGTTTATTAATCTTGAATTAACCCTTGGTTTAAAATCTAAAATCTAAAAATATTATCGATATATAATCTAAAGCAGTGTTGCCAGTGTTTGAAAGTTGAAATTCCCATTGCTGGCTAGTAAATTTCCCACAAATTCCCAAACCAATATTTAGCCCCCCCCCCCCCCCAAGGAAAACATGCCATAATTTTCAAATTTTTGAAAAATTAACTTTTTCAAATTAAATTTTATTGAAATTGCAATGTTTAAACATTTTGGTTGTTAGGCTTATGCATTGATTGATTGCAGTATTAGGAGGCACCTCCTTTATATTATTTATGGAATCACAAGATTCACGAAAATATCAAGCTCTAGATAATTTTGGGCTTTCTGTTGATAGTCAAATTTAAAAAAAAACATGGGATAAATACCCGCGGAAATTAAAATTCCCACAAAATCAACGTTTTTGAAAAGAAATTATCATTTTCCAACAGATCCAAAATTAACCAAAAAAATTGCAACAATATGGGAAATTTCCCACCATCTGGCAACACTGATCTAAAGTGAAACCAAAACTTCAAACGTTCCATATTTTTATGATGTAGTAGTGTGCACGACCACACAAGACGACATAAATAAATACTAATATACCGTTATATATCATCCGTTTTAATTCTTACTAAATACTAATTATACCGTATAATTATACGTAGACACGTATAATACGTGTCTACATACGCTATGATGTGGAAATATAATTTTAAAACCTTTATAGCACGAAAATCGAAACGAGTGCAAACAATTTTGTTCGGTTTAAATACGTTTATCACATCTTAACGAATTACGAGTTCTACTCTACTTCACTTTAACTTACATTGTTAGACTGCCTTGAAATCAGCGTTGCCAGATGTACAATAATTATTGTACAAAACAATATTCTTAGGATAAAATTTTGGTCGTACCATGGACGCTGTATCTTTAAAGATACAATGTCCATGGTCGTACCATAATGTTTAACTTGCACAATATTGTACGCTTATTTACAGTAATATAATATTATATTATATTATATACTTTACATTGCGTTTTGGCCCTTTTGGAAATTGGGAGGGGCGGCAAATTCGTGACCCGCCCTGGGGCTCAAAGGGTCTAGGTACGCCACTGGCACTGACAAAACGGGTCGACGTGGTGCTCGTTTCACTCAGGGAAAAATTTTAATTTAATTAAGCCGTCGAAATGAATGCCGGCGTAACCAACTTAAAAACAAACTTCATGAACGTGTAGGTTCTACCAACGCTCTCATGTAAAGATGGCTAGAGCTATGCTTAGTTGCCCTTATATTATTGTAAATACTTACGACGACATGCGCTATCTTTAGCTCGGTGTAATTACAGCAGTCGATTTCGCTCGGCATTTTTTTAATAGGTTTTAATTTTCTGAAAAATAAAGAAACTGATTAGGTTTTCGTCTTTTTTGTACTCTTTCATCTAACGAAATATTAATGTGTACAATTACCTAGTGATTAAGACTGTTTGACAAATTAAACCACGATAACGTTTAAACGAGAATACGTTGACTGTAAACGGAATGGATTTTTGTCAATTGAGAGGCACCCACGAAAGTAAACTGAAAGATTTAACGCATTGGCGGGGAATTTAAATGGAACCTAACCAAATCTAAAACTAAAAGAACCCAGTGTCTCAAAGTTCGGAAATTAATCTGAATTCGATGTAAACTGACAGACATAAAGAGAGCTGATTTCGGATGCCCTAAAGTTATCAATTTTATCTATCCCTCGATTCAATTTATTTCGTTATTTTAAAACTGCAAAATTTTTTTTATTTCTTCGATATTAAACGTATAAGTCAAATCTAACGGAATCTTAAGAAATTAAATATAGGCGATCGGTTCATATCGGTTGTATAAGATAATGAAGGTGTTACCATAAGAAATCAATGTCGTTTGAGGAATTGTAACAGATCAACCTGATCCGAATATTTACGATCTAAATCAGTTAAGCGTTTGAAGCCCTTGTCTAAAACCCTAAAGTGCCTTAAATTGCCTGCTCGATACGATCCCGAAGCCTTCAAGTCTTGGCACCAAAGTGGTTTCACTCAATTCACTCAGAGTTAATATTTTATACCATCTACCTTCATATTTTACATTTCTCAGAAAATGAGTTTTAAAGCATACCAGCTATATCCTAATAATAAAAGTTATATTTTGTTCGTGCGTTAGTGATTTAAAATAATGGTCTTGTATTATTATAATTTAGACTGAGGAACTACCGTAATTTTTACATTTCTGAAACCAAAGACTTTTCAATCAAACCGTAGATTTAACATTTAAAATGCTTTCAATTTCAATGAAACCGTAGATTTCTCATTTATAATGCTTTCAAATTCTATTCAAACCAAAGATTAAACATTTATAATTCATTCAATTAGCAATCAAACCGTAGGTTTCAAATTTAAAATGTATTCAATTTCTATTGAAACCACAGATTTTACATTTGTATTGCATTCAATTTCCAATCAAACCACAGATTTCACATTTAAAATGCATTTGATTTACAATCAAACCGCATAAGTAAAAATTATAAATCCGTAAATTTCGTTTTTACCTCTCCGAGGGGACTTTGTACCCTAGGAGGGGTTATACAACCACCGTGTCTGTCTGTGGGTGGGTCTATCTGTCTGTGGGTCAGGCCTGCGAACGCGTTCGCATTTTCGGGGCAAAGGGTAATCACTGCGTACCCAGTTTCTTAGAATCAGGGAAAATGTTTTTACAAAAGCGCCTTCTTTTTGTCATTGGGTGAAGTATAATTTTTTAATCGGCCGGGATTCGAACCCGAGCCCTCTTGCTCGACAGGTGAGCGTTCTACCGCAAAACCACGAATAGAGTTACGCTTCAGTGAAAATTAAAAACTCTTCCGAGGAGAGGTATATTTTGGCTTACCAACTTTTTATAAAACAAATTCCAACAAACTGCAGTTGCGGCGTAATTTCCGCTTTGGCCCAAATGCTCGGGTTTTTATAGACCTTCCTTACCTTGATATTGCTTATTTACGAGTTATTTTAATTCAGTACAAGATCTAGGTTAATGGTTCTCTGATTGAACCGTTAAATAAGTAAAGGGGATTTAAAAAATCTATTAAAGAAAGTTTAATGTACTGTAGTTTCAAATTCTTTACATGATTAATTCAACTGTAATAATACTTTACGCTTATATTTTCCAAAACTAACTCTATTCTCTAAATCTATGAGTATTTTTAAATCAGCTGGTTTAAATATTACATTTAAAATAAATAAAAAAATGGGAGTCATCGGCAAAAGCAAGTAACCTCAGTTGCAGAACAAGTTAAGTCTGAAAATAAAACAATTTTATTTTATTTTGTCCGTCTTCGAGTTACCGTTGTTTTTCGCAATTAACAAAAGAAATAATAAATAATTTTTTATGGAAACTTTATTAAAATCTCATTATTTATACGTAATAAAATATTTTAAGGTAAAAATTAACATTATCGTAATTAATTTCACTGCAGTTAATAGTAATTAACATTTAACCGTTAAGCCTTTGCTTCGTAGGGAAAATTAGACCGTAGCCGTTCATATATTGTAGGTTAAAAATAATGTATTTAGTAGAACCAGAAATAATTTTGTGGAAAGTGAAATTTAGTTTAAGGTTAATTTTTTTTATCTCTCCCATAAGTTTTTTTACCCAGCTGATTTTTTACAGAATTAAAAAAAAATTATTATTGAATTTTAATTCAGGTGTATACATCTAGCATTGTGTAAATAATTTTGGGAATTTTAATAACAGTAATGAAGTATGGTTAATCTTTGAATAATTTTTCATAACAATAAACATTCTGGGCACTTAATCCTCTATGTAAAGGCGTCTTAATTATTCAAAAGCTTAACGAGTGAGTAGCCGGAAATTATAGTTATTTGAGGATCAGTAGTGTACGAGCCATACATTTGTAAGGTAGTACAGCCAGAACAGGGCTGGAGACCCACCATTCAAGTACTGTTGAGAAATGTGCTTACTTACATTAAGTGCGTTAGATTTTTTTCGATTTGAATTATAATATATACTCATATTAATTGCCTTAATGGCTATTTTCATTAACAATGTCTGTGTACTGTACCCCGTTCTATTTATATTGTCTTGTGGCTATAAATTACACGTTGCATTTGCGGCTATAAATTACACGGCGCATTTGCGGCTATAAATTACACGGCGCATTTGTCGCTATAAATTACACGGCGCATTTGCGGCTATAAATAACACTTTGCATTTGCGGCTATAAATTACAGATTGCATTGGTGAATATAAATTACACGTTCCCTTGGTAAATATAAATAAAACATGGTTGGTTTTTTATTTGAAAGCTCGGCAGAGTTGTAAAACTCTTGATACATGGTGGAGATAAAAGTAAACGATTAAAAGCTCTGCACAAATCATGCTATGCTACCCATATACACTATCTTTGAATCAATGAAAAACATATTAATATAATACACTATCTCATCAAAGGTCTGTTTTTTATTGAAAGTTTTACCAAAATAAGCATATATTTCAATTGCTCACTAGAACCAGTTATACACCTACATCTTGTTATCTAAATCCTAATGGGCAATTAAAACTCAATTTGACATAACAGTGGGAAATTATGATGATAATTGGTTAGGAAAAATATTTAAAATAATATTCAATATATTAAATTACATTCAATAATATTAAAATGTCGGTTCAAAATCTATTTAAAATAAAACCTATTTATTTTCTAACATATGCTTTTATTTCCAATTATAAATTTTAGGTAAAATATGCCCTGTGAGGCAGAGCAAAGGGACAACTATTAAATAAAAAAAACTTTAATCAAAGCCGATGGAAGGTTGATTTAAGGGGGAGAAGTTGGGATCTATGAAGGCACAGATATTGGAAATGTTTTAGAATTAAAGAGTTATTTTTTGGAATTATTTTAAAAAGCAAGATATATTTATAAAATAATTTCCATCGATTTCTCTCACCTTTTAGATATTTTAAATCCCTTCCTTTAAATTTGAACCTTGAAACTGTAACTGTAAACTGAGAAAATTTTAAATTGTAAAGGATAACGTGTAAAATTAGGGCATTTAAATTGTTGAAACTCATTATAGACAAAAAAGTCATCAATAAATAGATTTTCAATCAATTTAATCAAGAATGTTAGTAAAGTTAACAGAAATTTTGGGTGCAGCTATATCCTCAATTTTCACAATAACAGATGATATTCTCTACCTGAGCCTACAAGTGCAAGGAGAGCCATGTGTCTTGTCCTTTAGCTTAGAAAAGATAAGTCATGAATTTTCTTTTATTAAAGAGACTTTCAAGAGACCCTCTAGTCAATTTAAAATCCGTAACTCAGTTGCCGTTCATTGTGAACCCTAAGTTACGACTGAATGACGTATTTCAATTCGACCAGGTCTTTTTTGAAAGTCCCTTTAACAATTTAAACAGGCTACTGCATTGTAACTGCAGTTTTTCATGAGTGCCAAATTTAAATACTGATGTATAGACAGAATTTAGTAAATGTATGTTTTATAAATTCATTAAGAGAATTATCTTACATTGGTAACTCCTTTAACCGTTTAAAAATAATAAATAATTTGGAATAGGTTATTTTTCGGAAGAGAATGAGCCTTTCCGCTAAATTGAACCATTTACGTGCACACAAGAAACATATCAGCAGGGACGAAACCAAAAAAATATTAGAAGTATACTATTTTCAACTTTTGAACTGAAATCTCAATTTTGGTCGAAAAGTTTATAGATATTGATTATAAAATAAAATTTTACGTTTTGAAGATCGATCAAATTGAAATTATAACTTTTATTTTTTGTAAGAAAACCAAAATTTACAAACCTGTCGTCTCGTCTTCCACTTGGCTTAAGCGTGGCGCTTCGTTGTTGGATTATAAAAGGCAAGTCTTTTAATGATACTTTTCTTCTCGCATGCCGCTTTTTTAGCGTGAGCTTTGTTTCGAAGTAATTTCCGAAGTGGCCTATATCATTAGATTCAAATGGAAACTTAATTTATTCGTCTTCATTAGCTACTTCTTGAAAATGAACGTTGAAAGAAAAAATAATCTGAACGTGAACAATAGCCTGCACGAAATAGTTTTCAGGCATATGATAATATTGATCCTAGCACAACTTTATTAAAGTGTTTCGCTATTAGTTCTTTACTTCAAAACACGCAAACACCCTAATCATCAAACTTCCACAATTATTTTCGTATCTTTATACACTTCAGTAGTGCATATTTTGCAAGGTTCACAATAATGATAGTTTATTAACTATGTTTATATTGATAGAGTAGAAAACGCGTGCGTGTTTTTTTTTAGCTCGTTATGAGCGATTGTAACGGGTGAGACAATTCAGTCCGCTCGTCCATCTGATTAATCAGGTTTGAGACATGTGTTACGGCCAAGTCAACGGGGGGATTCTTGGGGATAGGGACGGGACACTCGTGGTGGAAGTATGACAACTACCCGTTGGGATATTAGTGGTCATCCTCACACCGCCATCCACAAACTCTGCCTCCCAGACGCTTGGGATTACAGGAGTACGCCACTACTCCCGGCAACGCGTAGGTGTTTCCACCTTTGTTTCAACTCGGAAATGCTCTCCCTTGTGATTTTGTGCCATAAACAACGTGTTCCAATTGGATCTGCTATGGCATTTTTCACCAAAAACATTTCTATCTTGTTTACAAATATCCGAAATCAGATATAGGAATTAAACAATAAAGAACTTATTAAAAGGCTTCTGCATAATTATTGTATATTTGTTATTTTCTAAAATAGTTTCAAGTTTTAAATATTCGATTATAAAAGAATAGTTTTTACAGGATTCCCAAATTTTTTTTCTTTTATTTCATTTTATTTATAATTCATAGATTATACAGTTTATTCTTAAAAGCTAACTTAACCTTAGAACTCACGATACAAAAAAATTTTCTGATAAACATTTCGTAGTATCTTTGTCATAAACAATCTAAACATTACGCAAAATTTTATAAACAAAGAACGTAAAAATGTATTTATGTCTTCGCGTATAACGAATTGTTACTTTTGAATACCAGCAAGTCTTCTATTTTTCTTGCTATCTTTTTAATTTTATCCAGCAGATAAAAAGCGGCTTACAATTAGTTACAAAATATATTTTAAAATTGTGAAAAGCTAAGCTACGCTAAGGAAGAAAATGATTTCGCTAGCTGGCTGTCTTTTATTACTCCAAGAAGGGACAAAAATTGTTTAGGATACTAAAGATAGGTTTTAAGTGTATAGAAATCTGAAAATGCCTAACATTTTTGACTCACACAAATCATAAACCAGTCTATTTAACTGAAATATCAGCTGAGCCTAGTAGCAGGGCTTCCACCAATTAAGTGTTTACGGTATAGGTCTTAAGCCTTGTCCACACTTTTCCTTGCTTTCGTAGGAGTTGCATGAACCGTGCTAAATCGTTTTAAACCGATTAAAACTGTATCCTACAGTTATAAATTGAGCTTTATTGTAAAACCCAAAAGCTGCGGTAGGGATTCGAACCCGATTCACCTGAATGGAAGGCGTGTGTTTAACTATTAATCCATCGGAATAGAGCATTTCAGGAAAACGAGCCTACAAAATATAAGCGAAAAATAAACCTTAGCTTGGGTGGCAAAGACTACATTCATGCCGGACACGAATCGATACCGCTTCAATTTGATAGAAGGCACCTGTTTTAAGACGTTTTAGCTCGCATTGCAAATATTATTCAAAAATTTTTTTCGAGTATAAGCCAGTTATGTCTACATTGTGTTAAGGAACGATTAAAATTACGAAATATTTCCATAATTTCCACGTCATTACAGTTTATTGCTGTTATTTTTTTAACTTTATCGTGATTTCATTAATACATTATCCTTAAGTAATATTAGCCGCTTTATTAATAACCCATTTGGCTGGATAGGCGACCTTCGACGAATTCGCATTCGTCCGAGGAGAGGTACTTTTTTGGTTTTTCAACTTGCTTCGTTAAGTTTTCGATATTTTTGGCGCATGCTTTACATTTAACACACTTGCAAATTTCTACTTTCTATGCCAACGAAGATAAAGTGATAAATCTCGTATAGTTTAACGTGTACAGGGAAAGTGTAGACGCCGTTAAAACTTTCTACATTTGTTTCTATGTGTCTTGGCTCATAATGAGAGCTCAGCCACCAATTAATCGTGATAAAGCTATTCGATTCAACTTGTTTTTTACATCGAACTTAACCACCACCACCACGTTCTATATAAGTCATCTAATGATTGGTTAAAAATGGTTGCAATATTTTTGAGCGATCATTAACTTTGAATTTGGTCTGGTACCTATTTTAGTGTGCATTTTATAGATTTTTAGCTATTTTAGTACTAGTAGCGGGGTTAAAAGTATAACTCTTTAAACGTCACCGCCAAAATTGTAAATGACACCTCAATCAAAACTTTCTTGATTCCGCACCGATGCCCATAGCTCTGCATTTATAGATTGATTTTACTAAGGTCCAGCCAAGTGCTTTGGAAGTTTGAACGACATCTTAAATTCAGTTTTGTTAAAAATTTGATTTTTGAAGGATTGCTTGCCTTTTAGTTCCATTTAATGTATATTTTCAGGTTAACACATGAACGAACTCGTTCTGATAGGGTGCACAATTTTTTAAAGTTGGTATTTATCAATTTTTATCTGTGCAGATTGGAAATTCATTCGCACATAGCCAAAAGTGGAGAGGGTAAGAGGCTCAATTTAACGCTTTTCCGATACGGAACAGGTTTCAGCTTGTGACACTCGGTGAATTTTCAGAACTACTTATTCCGCGTCAAGTGTGCAAGATACAGGATTGAGTCAAAATTCAATGAAAGACTTAATCTTAAGGTTTTGCGCTAACATCTCGCAATCCCACAAAATAGGGCACTTCATTTTCGTTAACCCGTTTGAGAGACAACCAGACTTGAGATCTTTAAATATTTAAGGGGTGGCATCCTCTTTAAATGTTCTGTTGGAAGGAAAGGCCACGTAATTAAGTTTTGATTTGATATTTTGTCAATGTGTCCATATTTTGAATAGAGAAATTTAATTCGATCCTCGAATGGTATAAAAGTAATATTCAACTTTAAGTTATAATAAGAAATAGGAGCAGGATCTATTAATAAATCGATATTTTTGAATAAGTACTGTGAAGTGCGACTGTATGACTAATTTCGTAGACGTTTAATGCTAAAGAAAGGCAATTTTTCCAAAGAGACGACTGGTTTGTGGTTTATGTTAAAAATAAACTGAAACAGTTATTTAACAACCAACGTTCAAACAGAGCACTTTTGTGTGTTCTTCATGTTATACGTTAAAAAAAACGTTAGTGAAGTTCAAGTTCAAATTCAGTGTTTTTCTTTCGTCAATACAATCACCTTACATGTTTCAAATACTTACCAATCAGTTACATTTAAAGGGCACATATTTTCCAAACACTGAAATATAATGCCTAACAACAGGCTTATAATATGATATTTCTTTTTTAGACAGGTTTTAAAAGTTCCATATTTATTTTTAAGAGTATGAAACATTTCAGTGGACTAGCCAATCACCAATTATTCAGGGGTGATATATATGTCAAGGCCACGGCAACGGGAGGAAATAACCGTGAGGAGATTGGTGATTGACCTTACAAGGCCGTCCCAGACGTCTGGGATAACAGGACTACGCCACTTTTTCAGGCAAGTGCCTTGTTTATGCTGAACTCTCCAGAAGCTTAAACAAGGTTTAAAAGAAGCTTGTGGTTAGTGACGCTAGTTGCAGAGTGTGTAAGCTGACATATTCTATTAAATTTCAGGAGAAAAAAAATATTATCGTTGTATATAAAGATTTATTCAAAAAGGGTTTTATAATTTGGTAGCCTTTACTAAATAACGCTGGGAAACTGTTATAAGACCTTGTCGACTCTGAGCCAACTTGAAAACGACTGGTACCATTTCGTGGTCAACTGAGATACTGTTATAAGACCTTCTCTACAAGAGTCAACTCGAAAATGACTATCCTTTTCGTGGTTGGCTGAAATACTATAAGACCTTGTCGACTCTGAGCCATTTAGAAAACGGCAACCCATTTCGTTGGTTGGCTGAGATACTATTATAAGACCTTCTCGACTCTGAGCCAACTCGAAAACGACTACCCATTCCGTGGTCGGCTGAGATACTCTTATAGGACCTTGTCGACTCTGAGCCAACTCGAAAACGGCAACCCATTTCGTTCGTCGGCTGAGATACTTAATAAGACCTTGTCGACTCTGAGCCAACTCAAAAACGGCCAACCATTTCATTTGTCCGCTGAGATACTATTATAAGACCTTCTCGACAATGAGCCAACTAGAAAACGACTACGCATTTCGGGGTCGGCTGAGTTACTGTAATAAGACCTGGTCGACTCTCAGACAAGTCGAAAACGGCAAACTACTTCAATTTAGTTTAAAAAATTTAGATCAATATGATCTCAAGCAAATATTATCAAAAATCTAGAAAACGTGAAGTGTGGAAATGCAACTCAAAACATTTTCAACACTCCACACTCAAGTCATTCACTAGGTACTAAAATATTTACCAAAATGATCTTCTAATATAGTACTCTTATTAGAGCTCTCAAATTTATAGCATACCAAAGTAAATTTTATGTCCGATCGGGAAACGTTCTAACCAGAAAAATACAGCTAAAGCTACTGCTAATTCCAATTTGCATTCATCATGTGAATTGTATCTTAAAATTGAATTATGTATCAATAATTTTACATATAATTTCATTGAAACAGTTTGCTGTGCTAAAGATGAAATGTTCCGGCGCACTGTCTACACGAAGTTTTCTGGCCTCAGAGATTTAAATCGGTAATAAATCTTATCTTTTGGCACAGGTGAACTGAAGATATACAATTTTACACATTGATTTCACATCTTGCTTCAATGGGCGAAAAAACTGTAGCAGTGGCGCACCCAGGATTTTTTAGGGTGGGGGGGCCTGATTGGTCTAGTAAACTAAGTTGAAATAATTTGAAGACATTTAATGAAAGACAAAGCCTAAAATCTTTATAAAAGTTTATTAGATGGTAAAGTCTAGTTTTCGGTTCTTTTTACAAAGTTCTTGGACAACTTCTATGTATATACAACATAGCCATTCCTTTCAATCGAGATTGGGTCATGGTTGATCTTAAATTAGTCTTTAAAAGACGTAACGTTGAAAATGACTTTTCACTAACGCAAGATGTTACCGGAAGTGTTACAAATATTTTTAGGATATATAATTTTATCGCATTTCGATAACGCGTCAATAGCGTTTTTGCAGGTGTGGCTTGAAACAGGGTTTTCAATTTTTTTGTGCCATAATTTAATTTCTGCTATTAACACCGCTGAATTCGTAGTAGACAAATCACGTTCGTAAAATTCGCAAAGCTCAAGAAATTTATTTATTTCACATTCTGCTAAGATATTTTCTTTAGGGAGAAGAGTTAAAAAGTTTTTTAAAATGCTCCGGTGTCGCTTGAAACGTTCCTGGAGTTTACTTAATAATTAAGTTCCAAAAATGGTAAAAAAGTAGTCCTCCTAAAATATTTTTTGACGGAATCCGATGGAACATTGGATCTCAATGTTTGTTTCGATGTAGTCCTTGGCTTTTTAATATCGAAATTGAAGTTATTAGCTTTTAAACACGCTTCATCGTAAATTTCTTTAAACGAAGATTCCGGTGATTCACGAAGAATACTTATTTGATCCACAACGTCATCAGCAAAACTTAGGGCATTTAACAGGTCACTATCAAATTTTTGCATTATTTTAGACAATGGTAATGTATACGCAAATACTTTTTGTATGGTATATAAAGATATCATAAAGCTAAATTCGCACAAAGAATTAATCAAAAGTTTTGAGTTAGAGGTCGAGTCTTCATCGTCCCAAGAAGACGATATTGCTTCAAGACTGTATTACAGCATCATACAACTCTACCATAGTAATAATTGCTTCGTGTCTTTCTAGCCAGCTAGTCGGGCACACTCGACGTAGTTTCTGCCTCTTAGATTCAGGTGTATATTTATAAATATTTTGAAACAATGCGTCTTGTCTTTTTGGGGTATTAAAAAAATTGTACACTTTTTCAATTATGCCGATGCAATTTCGTATTTGGGTCACCGAAACGGCATTTCATATTGCCAAATTTAAACTGTGGGACGCGCAGTGAACATACAACGCTTGTGGGTAAATCGCTGATATGTGAGACTGAACACCATTAAACTTTCCACTCATTGACGCTGCTCTGTCGTACCCTTGCCCACGTAGATACGACAAATCGATTCCATAATCGGTAAAGCTTTCTAATATTTTATCAGATAAGTTTTTACCTGTACTAGTTACAGGAACAAACTGTAAAAATTGTTAACAAATTCTGATGTCGTTTTCTTCGTCTATATATCTCACACACAATGAAAATTGTTCCGTTGTAGATATGTCGCAAGTTTCATCCGCAAGAATGGTAAAACATTTCACTGAATTAATTTTCATAACCAAACGGTTCAAAATTACATCGTAACACGCATTTATTATTTGGTTTTGAATGTTCCAGCTGATGCACGTTGTGTTTTTACCACCATACTTGAAATGTTCGATAAGGTTTTCGTCACCCGCATCGACTCTTGCTCTTAACAAAGCTCGAAAATTACCTTCATTGGCAACTGGTTCGTTTTCAATTGAAAATTCACCATAATCACGATGACCTCTTAGGGAAATATTTTGCCGACCGCATAAAATTACTGTTTTAATTATCGGTTCTAATCGTTTTCTATTAGTTGTTGCTTGAGATGCACTGCTTAAATCACAGGGTGACCACTGAAAAACCCCAAAAAATTTATAGGAATATAGGAAATTCAACAGTCGATTTATAGGAGAGTATAGGAGTATTTTCTTTAAAAAAAAACAGGAACATATAGGAGTATTAACTTTGATAATATAGTAACATATAGGAAAATTTGCATAAATAAAATTTAAATTTGTGTTAATATAAAAGAAACTCTAATTAAGCAGACTACGATATTCTTAATTCCGTTCAGTGCAGTTCTTTAGAGAAGCAGTTTACATTTTATCAAAGGCATTAAGTACATCTGTATTACAAAAAGCGAACTAGGCACGCGGGGAATTCGTAAAAACCGCACGAAATACAAAATAATATCTAATTATAGGAAAATATAGGAAAATTGGTTAAATTATAGGAAAATAAAGGAAAGCATTGAAATATAGGAAAAATTATAAAATAAAGGAAGAATGGTCACCCTGAAATCAATTTGTCGATCAATTGAAGTACAGTGTCCGTCTCGTATATCGCGAAGCTTTTCGTACGTCAAAACGGCCGTTATATGATATTGCGCGTGTTGATGATTATTAAATTTTTCAAAAGCTCTTTTCCAGTTGTTAACCTTGCGTAACTAACTGACCTGGATCTTCGGATGGGTTTTTTCCAACATTAATAGGAGCAAAAAAAACGCAATATCTACAATACGCAATGTTTTAAACTTTGGAATACAAAAGCCATTAAAATTTTTTAAATCAATTATATTGAAAACTTCGATTATGACTCGCAGCGGACGTTGCGGGAAATTTAAAATTTGGTTCAGGTTTCCACACCCTTTTCAATATATCCAAATCTTCCTCAGAATTTAATTTTCGTTCTTTCAATATTGCAATATCGCCAGAATAGTCAATAGCTAAAGACTTACTATCTTATTTCAGGAGATCCTCAATCGTCGGATTGGTATTTGAAACATAATCCAAATTAGTCACTGCGTCGTCCGTAGCCTCGGTTTCCGCAGCCTCGGCCTCACCATTGCTTTAGTCATTTGAACAAATAGTTTTCGATTTTTTTACGAAATAATTCAGTAAAGTACCACTTTTAGCGCGTTTTAAGCAGTCATTATGAAAATCATAATTTCAACTTGATTTTTCAACCAAAAAGTACCTCGGATAACAATTTTTCCTTCACGTTGAAGACTCTGAAGAGTACCAACTACCGAACCGAAAACGAGTCGAATTTCGTACTTTTTCTATAATTGTAATAAAGCAGAGTACGTGACGGTGATTTTATTTTGTATTGAGTTTAAACAAAACTAATTTTCCCTTTTATTTACTTTAATGTATTGAGTAATTTCATCTTTTAACTAACAAATATTGCACTCTAATAATTTACTAGTGTCAATTATAAAAAAAACGAATGAGTTAGCCATAAACCATAAGAGGTTCGGTAAATATATTATTATTTTGAAAAAGATAATATATTTACTGGATTTCATATGGTTTTTGCTTCTTCGTTTATTTATAATCAGTTACTAGAGTTTATTATCTGTTAGTTTAAAAATGAAATTATATTTAAGTTAAATATAGGCTCTATCAGTTAATTTCTATCCAGGGTAAGTGAAACAAAATAAGTTTTGTTTAAACCTAGAATATTCTACGTCGCTTTCCCTGCGTTACCTAATTTTTTAAAACAAAAGAGAAAATGTCAAGCAGGAACTTAAATAAGCGCAGAGTCGAGCGCAGAGTCCACCGCATAGATATGAGAAATGTATATAAAGGTCTAGATAAATATCGGGGCGTCTAAGCCTAACATAAAATACGGAATTGACACCTAGCAGACACCGAGGAAAGCACGTGACCAAGAGCGCGAGCTCTCTTAGCATTTTAGTACTAAGTGATTGACCTTTCCGCAGGCTTTAGACACCATCTGTTGGTGACTTTTAGTATAATTTTCAAGCAGGAGACAATGGCTCTCGCGACGATAGCACGAGCTTTCTTACCGATAGAAAGCGCCTTATAAGGATAGCCTGCAGAAATTACGCGTTTCTGCTAGCTGTCACCTCCTTATTAACTCCCTTTGAAATATTTTATCTAGACCTTTATATACGTTTCATATATCTATGGTCCACCGGAATCGAAAAGCGTAGACGAACTCGTAGAAGAAATTCGAGAATAAGGAAAAAGAAATCATAATTTTTCGGGTAAATTTAAAAAACCGATCATTGCCCGATATCATGGTCTTACTTCGGGAGGACATCGGACAATGATCGGTATTTTTCTGAAAAATTACGAGTTTGTACTCCAACTTTCGATTTTCGTTCATATGGGAAAACGACCTTCCAATTTTTTCATTTCGTTTAGGGGGCCCCCCCTTGCGGGCAATGGACTGTAGGAGATACCGTTCAAAGAGTTCTAAGACACACTTTAAATCATGACTTCATTTAAGAAATGAACTTTAGCGGGAAAAGGGGTTTATTGCGTTCTCTAGTCTTAAATTGAAATTTTTTATTATTGGTAGGTTGAAACACTGAACAAAAAAATAATTTGTATCCACTTGTTTTTTACGAACTGTAATTAATTACAGCTGCTCTTCAAGAAATGAGTGGATTTCGAAAAACCAAAACATATGACATTGATACGGTTATCAAAATGTGGTTGAAGCACCAATTGGACCGTGGAGGTGGGAGAAATAAAATATTATCAAAGAAAAGTCAAGCCAAAAGTTTGAACAGTCGTATGGAAAAGGAATATGGGCAACACATTTTCTAAGACAGCTCAGATGAAATGGTGAAAGTGACTTTATTTTATTTTGTTTTTTTACATAAAAGATGTTTGGTCATTTGGTTTGCTCGAAGACCTATCTGTACGAGCTATTTGTAAGTTTTTAAATTTCTTCAAATTTGTTAAGGGTTTAGCATTTTTATCCCTTTTCATAATGGACTAATCTACTTATTCGCTAATTTTATCATATTTTGCATTGCAGTCCATAGGTGGTTCCTTTTAACGCTAGAAATAACATCTCTCAGTAACTTCTTACGTCACTATGATGACAAGCGCTGATCACGCAAAAATCAACTACAAACCGATTTTCCCCAGATTTGCAGATTTTAAGCAATTTTCTCAATTTAACATATGCTCGAACAGTAAACCTCATTCCTCCGATCCCCTAAAACCCAATCATTCCGCTATTTCATTGATTCGCGGAAACTGACATCTTCCACATCGATTTTAGCACACGCCCGTGTCGTTATTCCTTCCGCCAACCTACGGAACCATGGAGCTTATATCAATGCAATCATTCTTGTGAAGTATCAATATTCTTGGTGATACCAATCCAAATCTTGATATAAAAGCTTAAATATCAGCTAAAATCAAAGGAATATATACCATGAAATTCATTTAATATTCTGCAAGATTACGCATTTACCATTTGTAGCTAATAGAGGCGTTCATTTTAATAAAAAGTAAAGTATCCAAGTAATTCTGGAACTTGGACTCTGCAATGACGTTGCTGAGCCTGGGCAAAACCACGTTATCGTTGGCCCTATTGCTAAATTCTTCAAGGGGAAGTGCATGACACCCAATATGCATAACTGTTTGGCAAGCCCCGGTGATTTTAGATTCATAGCCCCTCATTTTCACAGCGCTGATAGTGAACTATTTTCAAAATTTTATCACTTCTATATTACTTGGTTACAGGCCCTTAACAGGTACCGTATGCCATATCTGGTGGCTTTACCGGGGAGTCAGGGTTCGGCTCTTGTAACCCATAAGGACGATGGTACACTGGGATATGTTATCCGTGATCAAATAGTCCTATCTCCATCTCCGACTTCAGTCCGGAAGGGACCGGAAACTTGATGTGGGGCAGCAGGTCTCCGTAGGATGAGCTGTGAACCTGTTTCTGGTACTCTTGGAGCCACACCGGGATCTCTGTTACCAGCTGTATACGGGTTTACGTGGGTTGCAGTGTGCCTGTCGTTCTCCTTTCAAAACCATTTCTGAAGGGTTTGTCTCTCTACCAACACAGGTAAGGTGTCGGCTAGAGGGGCAAGATCATTTAATCTCTATCACTCCGCTGTGCGCGAAGCAATAATCTGCTAGGCTAATACGTAAGGCACCACCTTAGGCCTAAGTCATCAAGCGACTGTTAAAGCCTTTAATTTAGGTGGTCGGGTTACAATGCAAGCCCTTCAAGCCAACAGCTCCCTACACTCACTTTTACCGTTAACCCTCGACAAGTTTTTATGGAAGTGGAAACCGAAGACCTCGGGGGAAAACCCCTTAAACCAGTGGGGAAAGAACGTGTAAACTCAACGCAGAAGGAGTTGTTCCAAGTTTTCACCTAGTGACACAAGCTGGGATCGACCCCGACTCCTCTTGCTGCGAGGCGAAAGTGCTAACCACTCGCCCCAATTCTGCGTCTTTTTACGGGCTGAGTAGTAGGGATTGCAATTGCTGGATCCCTCATCCAGCAATCCAGCTGGATCCAGCACATTTTTCGGTCTGCTGGATCCAAGGATTTTACAATTTTTTGGAGTGACTGTTAACAAAATGTATTCACCGCGTTGGCAGTTTCATGAACTTTGTAAAAGGTTCATCAGGGCAAAACCGATCTTTTACAGCTGAGCCAATGACTGCCACGTCTACTAATTGCAAATAAATAATATCGTAGACATACCATGGAGGAATAACAGGATATGTTTAAATTTGTCACGCTATTTAGTACAGTACGACCGCCAGGTGACGCTAGTATCGCCTTTCCAAAAAACTCCTGTTAGTTATCCACGGAAAACTTCCGAGGAGAGGTATATTTTGGCGTGCATTTTTGATAAAATTCTTTTGTTTTTTGAAAAATATATAAATTGCTGGATCCGCGTTGGATCCAGCTGGATTGATGTCGGTCCAGCAAAAATCCAGCTGTATTGAAAACCCTGCTGGATTGCAATCCCTACTGAGTAGCTAGCGTTGAGGCTGAGACCGTCACAAGTAGGGTTCTACTGCCTAGGACTGTATTGTCAATTGTCCGGGCGGTGGATGCTGGCGTAAGGGATGAGACCACCGTTGTAGTAGGCGTAATGACTTTTATGCTCCGCTTGTAGTACCGGTATATACCTTTTATTTTATTAACACCCGTACTACACTGTTTACATAATTGTATTATACTTTTGCTAAAATATAATATTTTACACAAAAAATTAAATACAAATATTTCTTATTAGGCATAATTTAAAGGGCGCATAGGTTAATTCAGAAGCTTTAATAGAGACAAGCACTCTCTAAGAAACACGCACTTGAGCACCTTTAAAATCAGGTCAACCACTGTGGAAAAAGGAATACGAAAGACTTCTTCCACCAATTAATATTTTATTCTCCGCGATTCCAGGTGTGGAAAGGCCACAGGAGGCCACTCACCCTGTCTTCAAAACAGAAGTTAGTAGTAGACAAAGTAGAATGAGGGACCACATGTAGTTCGCTCATTAACTTGCTCGATAGAGCAAGTCATCTAAGACCTCAGCCCACTTTCCTATGGCGAAATTTAATGAAGCAAAGCGCTGGAAAATCCATAGTCGGGTAGCTAAAACATTTAGACTTTATTTTCAAGTAAGCTTTTTTCATGCCCAAGATTCAGTATTGTGGATGCCTAGCGGCATTATTCTTACTTTCAACAATAATTGACTAGCAGTACAATTAATATTAATTTATCAGCGTTGGTGTACAGTACAGAGATAGCCAAACGGCTTTGTTGCTACTGTCAACTTCAGCGAAAAACGTATTGGAATCCCGTCATTTAATGAAGGTTAGTCGACTGTAGATAAGAAGCTTTGTACGGTATTGAGTTATTGTACGATTTTTGACATGGAAGGCCAACTGATCAGCTCGTAGACAGTTTCGCGGAAAAATACAAAAATCAATTTTTTTCCGGTCTTCGAATTAACTTTACACTAGAAATAATAAACCATTTCTTATGGTATCTTTATTTAAATTTCATTATTTATAGGCAAGGAAGTATTTTTTACGTAAAAATTATCATTATCGTATTTAATTTAATTGCAGTTTAATCGTAATTAAAATTTAACCGTTAAGCCTTTGCTTCGTAGGGAAATTAGCCCGTAGATCCCGTTCAAATATTCCAGGTTAAAAATTACGTACTTCGTACTACCAGAAAGAATTTTGTGCAAAGTGAAATTTAGTTTAAAATTAATTTCGTTTTATATCTTCCACAATTTTTTTTACCCAGCTAATTTTGGGAATTTCATTTACAGTAATGAAGTATAGTAAATATTTGAATATTTTTTTATAACAATAAACGTTTTGGGCATTCAAACTTAATCGTCTATGTAAATAGGTCTTAATTATTCAAAAGCTTAAAGAGTGAGTAGCCGGAAATTATAGTTATTTGAAGATCAGTAGTGTACGAGCCATACATTTGTAAGGTAGTACAGCCAGAACAGGGCTAGAGACCCACCATTCAAGTACTGTTGAGAAATGTGCTTACTTACATTAAGTGCGTTAGAAATTTTTTTAGCTTTAAAAAAAATTAGTAAACATTTAAATTGCCTAAGTGGCTATTTTCATTTACAATGTTTGTGTAACTGTACCCCGTTCTATGTATATTGCCTTGTGGCTATAAATTTCACGTTGCCTTTGTAGCTATAAATTACACGTTTCATTTGTGACTATAAATTACACTTTGCCTTGGTAAATATCAAGTACACGTTACTTTGGTAAAGATAAATTGCACTTTACCTTAAGGTAAAGTGCAATTTATATTTACCAAGGTAACGTGCAAATGATATTTACTAAGAGTAAATATAATTTGCACGTTACCTTGGTAAATATAAATTGCACGTTACCTTGCTAAATATAAATTACACATTACCTTAGTAAATATAAATTTCAAGTTAAATTGGTAAATATAAATAACACATGGTTGGTTTTTATTTGAAAGCTCGGCAGAGTTGGAAAACTCTTGATACATAATTGAGATAAAAGTAAACGATTAAAAGCTCTTTACAAATCATGCTATGCTACCCATAAACACTATCTTTGAATCAATGAAAAACATAGTAACATAATACTCTATCACATCAATGGTCTGTTTTGATTGAAAGATTTACCAAAATTAGCATATATTTCACTTGCTCACTAGAACGAGTTATACACCTTTATCTTGTTTTCTAAATCCTAATGGGAAATAAAACTCAATTTGATATAACATGGAAAATGATGATGATAATTGGTTAGGTAAAATATTTAAAATAATATGCAATACAGGGTTTTAACTAAAAAACGATTCAGAGCCAATTACTCAAAATGTGTTTTATGTAAGAATTTGAATTTTCCAGGTTACATAGAGAGTGCAAGGGGACAAATAACAAATAAAATTACTATGACCTTGAACCAGGTCTTCAAGGTCATTCAAATTTTAGCTCGAGAACCGTTAGGATTAGAGGAATGGTGGTTCTAAATAGAAATGTGTTCTACGTTTAATTTTAAGTCTAAACAGCTTTGACCCGATCTAATATGAAGACTCGACATTTAAGAACTTTTAAATCGAAAACTACCAGATCTAATGGATCAAAATTGTCGTGACACTCTAAAATGAGTGGGTAGTTCGAAATTTTGTATTTTATGATGACCCAAGGACCGTTAATAAAGTGGGCCCCTCAAACATGATAGCGTTATAGTTGTTAAAGCTGTGGCCATTTGTGTTCTGGCAGCCCAAAATATTAGACCCAGTCCCCCACTGAGTGAAATTACCTTTTACCCGAAGTAAATAAACCAATAAAACTCCAAAATAAACGTTTATTAATTGATTTAAGACGTACCAAGTATTTTTATTATTTTTTAAAGTTTAAATGTTTTAAAAACGAAAGAAACTAAATAAGTATTTGAAATAAATAAGCAACTAATTAACGTAAGAATTATTTACAAATAATTTAAATAAATAATGAAAAACTGAAGATTAACTTTCAAATAATAATGAACATAACAATGTTAATGTAATGTTTCAAGCTTGCTTAAATTCTTGACTTATTTTATAAAGTGTTAAAAAATTCCTCCATTGGCTACTACGCATGCTTGGGCTCGTGTATTAGTTGCTTATTTATTTCAAGTACTTATTTCGTTTCTTTGTGTTTAAAACATTTTAAATAAAAAAACTTACTAAAAATACTTGGTACGTCTTAAATCAATTAATTAACGTTTATTTTGGAGTTTTGTTAGTTTATTTACCTCGGTTAAAAGGTTATTTGACTTGAAAACCTTGGCGGGAATTTTTCTAATTGGAACCATTCTCCTATTCCTAATGATACTCTAGATAAATTTTGAATGACCTTGAACTAGTGTTTCAAGGTCACCATAAAATACAAAATTTCGAACTACCCACTCAGTTTAGAGTGTCACGATAATTTTGATCCGTTAGATCTGGTAGTTTTTGATTTAAAAGTTCTTAAATGTCGTGTCTTGATTAGAATACCACACATGACCTTACGGATTTTGGTGTATTATTTATCGGCTTCCCAGTGGTCAAATTAAATCGGATCCAAGCTGGTTAGACTTAAAATTAAACGTAGAACACATTTGTAATTGCAACCATTCTTCTTATTCTAATGGTTCTCGAGATAATATATCAATGACCTTGAAGACCTGTTTCAAGGTCATTGAAATTTCCATTGACATTTGTTCCCCTGCAAATTTCAAATTCTTACATAAACACATTTTGAGTAATTGGCTTTGTATCGTTTTAGTTAACACCCTGTATATTAAATTGCATTCAATAATATTAAAATGACTGTTCAAAATATATTTAAAAAACCTATTTATTTTCTAACTTGTGGCTTTTATTTTCAATTATGAATTTTAGGAAAATATGCCCTGTGAGGCAGAGCATAAGGGGCAGCTATTAAATAAAAAATGCTTTTATCGAAGCAGTCAAAAGGTTGATTTAAGGGGAGTAGCTTAGAACTATGAAGGCACAGATTTTGGAAATGCTTTAGAATTAAAGAGTTATGTTTTGGAATTATTTTAAAAAGCAAAATATATTTCTAAAATAATTTCCATCGATTTTCTCACCTTTTATATTTTTTAAAACTCTTTCCTTAAATTTGAGCCTTTAAACTGTAACAGTAAACTGAGAAAATTTTAAATTTTAAAGGATTACGTGTAAAATTACAGCATTTATATTGCTGAAACGAATTATAGAACTAAACTAGTAAAAAGTCACGAAGAAAAGAGATCTGCAATCAACTTAATCAAGAATGTTATTAAAGTTAACAGAAAATTTAAGTGCAGCTATAGCCTCTTTTTTCACAATCAAGAGTTGATATTCTCTACCTATAGAGAGAGCCTGCAAGTGCAAGGAGAGCCATGTGTCTTATCCTTTAGCTTAGAAAAGATAAGTCATGATTTTTTTTATTGAAGACACTTTCAAGAGATTCGCTAGTCAATTTAAAATATGTTATTCCGTTGCCGTTCATTGTGAACTATAAGTTACGACTGAATGACTTATTTCAATTCGACTAGGTCTTTCTTGAAAGTCCCTTTAACAATTCAAACAGGCTATTGCTGTGTAACTGCACACATTTCATAAGGCCTTTCTAAAAATAAATGTGGCCATTTTAATGTAACTCCAATGTCACTCTTTTTTACTACCAGCGGGTATTTGACCTTCAGTTTTTCATGATGAGTGCCAAATTTAGATACTGATGTTAAACCAAAAGTTAAAAATGATAAGTGCAGACTTGGATAGATAGAATTTAGTAAATGTCTGTTTATTAAATTTATTAAGAGAATTAGCTTACATAGAAAGTTGCAAACTCCTTTGATCGTTTAATTTCTTATGTATTTTTACAAATTTTTTATTTAACATATAAAACAGCATATTAATTAAGGTTATAACATTTTGCGAGTAGTAGTTTGAAACAAAAATTCTGCAGAATACTGTTACGACAGCATATGGCTTCCAGATTTGGTATCTAAAATTTTCCTCTGGCGATAATTTCATTAAATGAAAAATCCCGTTTTTCGCGTTTTAATACAATTTTTTTAAAATATTAAGAATAATTCTGACAATGAATCCAAATTTAATATTTTATTTATAACAAAATTACTTATATTTCAATAATTTTGCAAAAACATATCCTCAAAAGTTGCATTGGATATTTAGATCATGACTTTCATTGCTATTAAAATGTCCCTTAATTAAATTTCCCTCACTTTTCCCGTTTTCCCTCTTAAATTGCATTATTCACTTTAAGAATTTATAAATGTTGAAAAATTCCGGAAAATCAATGCCAGAAGTAATCGTTTCAAAAATATGGTGCCTGATCAGGAAAAATAATTTAGCTCGATCGTAGTATGTCTTTTTCTTTCGAAGTTTTTTATCCCACAGCCCTATTTTATATCCATGGAAATATTTAAAATAAATTTTAAATATTTCCATTAGAATATATATAATTCTGAACTATACACCCGTACTCCTTTACAATTTAAAATTTTCTCAGTTTACAGTTACAGTTTCAAGGCTCAAATTTAAGGATCAATGATTGTGTCGCTTTGCTAATTATCTCTACCCTATTTGGTATATTCCTAGTCGTTCCTAGCTTTGGTTTAATAGATATTTAATATATACTTAAAAATATTGTGAGTAGAGGGAAAGTAAGGGCGAGACATCGATCCCGGGTTCGGGTTTGGGTTCGGGATCGAAATCCGGGATTTAAGGGATGAAATGGGGGTAAAATCATCGAAAAGTCAATGTATTTATGATATTTCTCGCGACGATTTGTTTTTTCGTATATCAACATATTGTGTCCAGGCCAACTTGTTCATTTATCTACGCTTATCTCGAAAGATACTTGAACGTATATCTTATCAAGTTTTATCGTACGGAATAAGTTGAAATGATGTAAAAATTGATAACCTAGGCGACGCGTGCGCAGATTACCCCGGGGGACGCGGTTAATTTGAATTTAAGAGTGTTTTGACGTCATGGAATATTCGTTGTTAAAGTAGAATGGAAATATTTTTAAACTTCATTTTAATATCATTGTAGTACGCTTGACACTTGAACCAATCTCACGAGTATTTCTTAAAACGAATATCTCGATCGCGTTTTATCGTACGAAATAAGTGGAAATTATGTAAGTTGTATGATTAATAACCTAGGCAGGAAGATAGCGCGCGCGTGCGCGGATTACCTGGGAGGCGCGGATTGCCCGGGCGCGCGGTTAATTTGAATTTAAAACATGGATTCCCTCTCCGAAATAATTCATGTAACCAAAATTGGACCGCAAGTTTTTTTCTTTTAGGGGAATCTCTATGGGAGTTTAACATTACAATAAAGCTAATAGGTCCAGTTTGGGGTACTTTTGGTCCGAAATGGGGTACATAGGGCCGAAAATGGTGACTTTGGTCGTTTTAAGGGTACTTTTGGTCTATTTTGGTCCATTTTTGGGTACATCAGAAAAGCACTACACATTAACCATTGTGAATTTAAGCTTACAACATCCTTCACGTATAGAGCATAACATATATGTTCAGAGTTAACTTGTTTCCTCGTTATCTTTATCGCATGTGTTTTAAATAGCGTATGGAATAAGTTAAGAATGTACTGAACTGGTGTATGTTTAAACTTCGTAGACTAAAGAGTAAAACATATGTTCAGAGTCGGCTTGATTACTAAAGCGAATAACTCAGAGACGTTTCCGGTGTAGTCACGTAGGAAGAAAAATACTACAACACTCTCTATACTCTACATTCAACACGTTAAAATATACTTCCGAAATGACAATATAGGTAGTAAAATACTACAAAATCTCTATACTTTACCTTCAATACGTTAAATTACATTCCAATATGTAAATATAGGTAGAAAATACTACAAAAGCCTCTTTTCTTGACGTTCAATATGTTAAAATAGATTTCTGAAATGCAAATATAGGTAGTAAATACTACAAAAGCCTCTTTTCTTGGCGTTCAATATGTTAAAATAGATTTCTGAAATGCAAATATAGGTAGTAATTACTACGAAAGCCTCTTACTCTACGTTCAATACGTTAAATTAATGATATGCCTCCGATCGAATCGTTCATTTTATCCTATTTAAATATACGCATTTAAATTAGAATTGCTTCTAGTGTTCGGCAGTCGATTCATTTTTATCCACAAATTTTCCGATTTATTTAAAAAACGTTGGTAAAAAGAATAACATTTTAACTTATTTAATTGTGTTTTTTACCCAACCAAGCATTTATTTGAATAAAAGTGGTATTTATTTAAATAACCAATAGTTAAATAAAAATTGTTAAATGTTTATATAATCGAAAGTGAACAAGCCTATTTTTTAAATAAAACAAACAGACTTTAGAGTTGATAAGATTTGTAAATATCATTTGAAACTAATAATTTTCACGCTTTATTTAAGTCAAGCAATTACATTTTTAAAAATGAAAGAAGTTAAACAATATAAAAATTTGCAAATATTGTAAATATTGTAAATATTTTTAGGTAATAAAGAAATTAAGAAATGTTTTAATTAAAATATCTTTCATTTTCTACTACATTTTTAAAAATGAAAGAAGTTTAACAATTTAATTATTCTAATATAATTTCAAAATCAGGTATTATTTAAAGTACAGATGCATAATTTAGTGAAGCAATTCTTATTTAAATACTTTTATTTAATTAATTTGTGTATCTGAAATGTATTTATTGAAAAATAAGTGGGTTTTACTATTTATCACGGTTTTATATATATATATATATATATATATATATATATATATATATATATATATATATATATATATATATTGGAATTGTTACAAAAGGTTCTTTTAAACGTAACTTAGTACATTAATTTATTTTGGAAGTTCAAAACGTATTAAGAGCCCTTCAGAGTACTATAAAAGGATTTCATTTACAAACTAAATTAATATTTTCTTCAAACTTTCAATTCGTTATAATTCGAATTTAAATAAAAACATCATGGATTATAGGTGCGTAATCTACTATTAGACCGAACGGATTAAAAAATACTTAAAGTAAGTGGTTTTACTGATAAACTAAAGGAATTTAACTTTAAAGGTATCTTAGATTATTGTTTTTAATATTATTCAAGTTCAAAACGTATAAAGAGTCCTTCAAAGTAATTTAAAAGAATTTTATTTACGAACTAAATCCATATTTTAGAAGTTAGTTTGTATGAAATACTTACTAATACCTGAAAAATGGACTTTAGAGTTGATAAGATTTGTAAATATCATTTGAAACTAATAATTTTCACGCTTTATTTAAGTCAAGCAATTACATTTTTAAAAATGAAAGAAGTTAAACAATATAAAAATTGTAAATATTGTAAATATTTTTAGGTAATAAAGAAATTAAGAAATGTTTTAATTAAAATATCTTTCATTTTTCACTACATTTTTAAAAATGAAAGAAGTTTAACAATATAATTATTCTAATATAATTTCAAAATCAGGTATTATTTAAAGTACAAATGCATAATTTAGTGAAGCAATTCTTATTTAAATACTTGGAAGTTCAAAACGTATTAAGAGCCCTTCAGAGTACTATAAAAGGATTTCATTTACAAACTAAATTAATATTTTCTTCAAACTTTCAATTCGTTATAATTTGAATTTAAATGAAAACATCCTGGATTATAGGTGCGTAATCTACTATTAGACCGAACTAATTAAAAAAAATACTTAAAGTAAGTGGTTTTACTGATAAACTCTAAAGGAATTTTGGAATTTTCTAGAATAGCAAAGTAAAACTAAAACGTAAACCAAATTTAAAACGAAACTAATAACTGGGAGAAAGGTTGAAGTAAGTAATTTTTTTTTGATTTTTCGTTTTTTAATTTTTGAGTTCTCTATATTATTATAAAATAAATTAAATATAATTTTTGAAAATTTGTGATAAAAGATCTGCTCCTTCGTGTTTTACATATATTTAAAAACTCGAGATTTTAATGAATTGTTTGCAAAGCATGAAAAATATAGCAGATCCTTTGATTTTATTTGTAGTTAGTAGTTACTTAAAAAAAAAAGTCGCTAGCTGACTTGGAGCTGGTGTAGTTAAATTTTAAAAATGTGTATTTTAAATTTTGTTTGTAAAAGTTTTTTTTGAAAAAGTTTAGTATTATAGTTTAAATTTATTAAATAAAATAAAATATAAATTATACATTTGGTTTAGTATTTTACTATTGCAAGTAAAATTAATAGTAATTTCAATTACTTTTTTAGTTTTTTTTTTGACAAATATGCAAACTATTTAGTTATTTCAAAAACAAATACGTCGAATTATTTGGTATTCGAAATACTATTGGTTAGTTTTTATATCTTTAATTTTATTTTTCAGAACAATTTATCTTTGTCTAGCTTCTTCTAACTTTAATTTAGATGGCCTTTAAGCCAAGTATTTAACAAATTTTGTAACCAAGTAGATGGAGCTTTAAACCATTTTTCAGTCATGTAGTCAAGGAAATGTTCAAATATACGTGTATTTGGTCATTTTGATGGTCAAATAGCCCAGTATGGAACTGCGAGATGATAGTCAGACATTGAGACGCGGGTGGCGCCCGTGCCCCAGCGTCCGCGCCAGCCCCGTCGGTGCCCCATTTCACATTTCAGACGTCGACGGAGGCTCGGGGCACCATCAGGCTTGTTCACTTTCGATTATTTAAACATTTAACAATTTTTATTTAACTATTTGTTATTTAAATAAATACCACTTTTATTCAAATAAATGCTTGGTTGGGTAAAAAACACAATTAAATAAGTTAAAATGTTATTCTTTTTACCAACGTTTTTTAAATAAATCGGAAAATTTGTGGATAAAAATTAATCGACTGCCGAACACTAGAAGCAATTCTAATTTAAATGCGTATATTTAAATAGGAAAAAATGAACGATTCGATCGGAGGCATATCATTAATTTAACGTATTGAACGTAGAGTAAGAGGCTTTTGTAGTAATTACTACCTATATTTGCATTTCAGAAATCTATTTTAACATATTGAACGCCAAGAAAAGAGGCTTTTGTAGTATTTACTACCTATATTTGCATTTCAGAAATCTATTTTAACATATTGAACGTCAAGAAAAGAGGCTTTTGTAGTATTTACTACCTATATTTACATATTGGAATGTAATTTAACGTATTGAAGGTAGAGTATAGAGATTTTGTAGTATTTACTACCTACATTTGCATTTCAGAAATCTTTTTTAACATATTGAACGCCAAGAAAAGAGGCTTTTGTAGTATTTTTCCTCCTATATTTACATATTGGAATGTAATTTAACGTATTGAAGGTAAAGTATAGAGATTTTGTAGTATTTTACTACCTATATTGGCATTTCGGAAGTATATTTTAACGTGTTGAATGTAGAGTATAGAGAGTGTTGTAGTATTTTTCTTCCTACGTGACTACACCGGAAACGTCTCTGAGTTATTCGCTTTGGTAATCAAGCCAACTCTGAACATATGTTTTACTCTTTATTCTACGAAGTTTAAACATACACCATTTCAGTACATTCTTAACTTATTCCATACGCTATTTAAAACACATGCGATAAAGATAACGAGGAAACAAGTTAACTCTGAACATATATGTTATGCTCTATACGTGAAGGATGTTGTAAGCTTAAATTCATAATGGTTAATGTGTAGTATTTTTCTACCTTTTTACATTTTATAGTATTTCTTTATCTATATTTGTGTATCGGAAATGTATTTTAATGTATCGAACGTAGAGTAAATTTGTTTTTATATTTTCTTTTTATATTTGCGTATCAGAGTTGTGTGTTGTCGTATTAAAAGAAGAAAAAGGAACTTTTCATAGTGTTATTCTACCTATTTACATATCGGAAATGTATTTATATTTTACCGTATTTAAAATATAGGTAATTGTTTTTATTGGCTTGACTTAAATAAAGCGTGAAAGTTATTAGTTTCAAAATGATATTTACAAATCTTATCCACACAAATTTAATTTAATTTTAATTTTAGTGTTTTATAGTATCTTTCTGACTATATTTGTGTATAAGAATTATATTTTACCGTATTTAAATAGTAATAAAAGCGAATTGAAAGTTTGAAGAAAATATGAATTAAGTTCGTAAATAAAATCCTTTTATAGTACTTTGAAGGACTCTTAATACGTTTTCAACTTGAATAAAATTAAAAACAATAATCTAAGATACCCTTTAAAGTTAAATTCCTTTAGATTTTATCAGTAAAACCACTTTAAGTATTTTTTCAATCCTTATACCTATATTTACATATTGGAATTGTTACAAAAGGTTCTTTTAAACGTAACTTAGTACACTTATTAAGTATTTTTAATTTACCGTAATTAAAATATAGGTAAGTGGTTTTTATCTTATTTTATACCTACGGAAGGGATAAATAAATTATAGCAATAAATTTTTGGAGTTTGGAGATGGGTGGAAAAAAAGGCTCTTCGTTTTTCCAACTGCTTTTCTGATGTACCCAAAAATGGACCAAAATAGACCAAAAGTACCCTTAAAACGACCAAAGTCACCATTTTCGGCCCTATGTACCCCATTTCGGACCAAAAGTACCCCAAACTGGACCTATTAGCTTTATTGTAATGTTAAACTCCCATAGAGATTCCCCTAAAAGAAAAAAACTTGCGGTCCAATTTTGGGTACATGAATTATTTCGGAGAGGGAATCCATGTTTTAAATTCAAATTAACCGCGCGCCCGGGCAATCCGCGCCTCCCAGGTAATCCGCGCACGCGCGCGCTATCTTCCTGCCTAGGTTATTAATCATACAACTTACATAATTTCCACTTATTTCGTACGATAAAACGCGATCGAGATATTCGTTTTAAGAAATACTCGTGAGATTGGTTCAAGTGCCAAGCATATTTAAGTACTACAATGATATTAAAATGAAGTTTAAAAATATTTCCATTCTACTTTAACAACGAATATTCCATGACGTCAAAACACTCTTAAATTCAAATTAACCGCGTCCCCCGGGGTAATCTACGCACGCGTCGCCTAGGTTATCAATTTTTACATCATTTTATCTTATTACGTACGATAAAACTTGATAAGATATACGTTCAAGTATCTTTCGAGATAAGCGTAGATAAATGAACAAGTTGGCCTGGACACAATATGTTGATATACGAAAAAACAAATCGTCGCGAGAAATATCATAAATACATTGACTTTTTGACGATTTTACCCCCATTTCATCCCTTAAATCCCGGATTTCGATCCCGAACCCAAACCCGAACCCGGGATCGATGTCTCGCCCTTACTTTCCCTCTACTATTGTGTTTGGAATGTTTCAAGACTTACACGCAAAAACATTTAATAATAAATATTTGTTTTGACCTTCTAGGATCAACTTTTTGCTTGAAGAGGGTTTCACCATGTTAACATCCATCCTGATAAAATTTCAATGAAGAGCACGCAACAAAGGGACCAATAGCAAGTGCAATGGGGAGTAACTGGAAAGCCGGACATCTTGATGATCTTGTTCAGATATTTCCTCGTTCGTCCACTTTATAATAACGGAAGTGATAGGTTAATTTACAGATTCCATGACTCATGGTCACAAGGTGTTCATATTCGAAATATCATGTTTGAAGGATAACAAGAAAAACCTTTCCACGAATAATACATCCATTTGTATTAGGTTTATTTAAATAATTAGTTTCGGTTTATGTTGCACCTTTTACGCTTGTACAGTAAAGGAATTTTTTTCGAAGTTAAATACTTTTTGTTTTATCTTCAGGGACGATAAAAATAAATAATGGAAGAAAGTTTGAGACTGGCAGCATATTTTTGGCCATGGGGATGTTCTAATTGGCGATCTTCAGTAAGTGAAAAGTAGTTTTCACATTTATGCTATTTTTTGAGAAAAACACTTTGTCGAGATCACCATGTAAGCACTTAGTAGTTAAGTATAACCTATTTGCAGCTTCTATATAAGAAGCACACTTTGATGACATCCCTGTCAATCAATAGCGGATGTACGAGAAATATTGAAAATATGTGAGCGTAAGTAACGGTTCAGCAGGACACGGCCAACTTTGATATCTCGCGCTACAGTGGCCAACACATTCGTCGAAATTCCGCGAGCAAGGATTTTCCCCTATAAACTGTACTATAAAGTGTAGGAGTTCAGCGACACGCTTGGTTGTTATATTGACTTCAATGTAAAAACTATTCTAAAAATAATAATTCGCTAGTGGTGCTCACGTCATACACATTTTTGCTCATAGGTTAACATAGAAACGTCAACGAATGAGATGACCGCTGTACCGCGAGAGATCAAAGTTGGCCGTGGGCAGAAACAGCGATGATTAAGAGTCCAATCAAACATTTTCAAGAAAATAGTCCTAATGATAGGAAAAGACTGCTGAGCGGGGTCTTAGTTACGCTATAAGAAATTTGCCTCACCCCGCAATTCAAGACATTATCTTCCCTTATTTAAGTTTTGTACCATTCATAAACAACGACACATGTTGAAATAACAAAGTTTGCGATAATGTAGTAAAATAAAGTTAATAAATCCCAAAATCCAATGTAACCGTCACTTTTCAGCTGCTGTTCATCTTCCGCCAAGTTTAGCATCGACTCTTCTTGCCATTTGTACAAAATCCCTGATTCTCTGATACGAATTATTCTAAAATTTAAAAAAAGGAGATTTAAGTTACATGATAGAGTGAGCATGTTCTAGAAATGTGATAGGAAATGGTAGATTTGAACAAACTGCACCCTTATATGTTATCCGTACTCGTTTTCGAAGGTTTTCTTAACCTATCTATTGCGGATGCAGTAATTGCATTTCATATCCCTATTTCACTCCTTACCAAATCCGCACTGGGCGATAGCACGATATGCGTGTAGTAGTTGAACTGGCAGCAGTAGCACCGTGTTTTCATTGGAATATTTGGGCTTTTTGGGAGAGGGAGCTACAAATTTGGGGCGGAAAGGCGACCCAACCAAGGGGCACCTCACTCCAATGATTATTAGGATTAAAATTATATCTGTAGCTTTTGCTGTACAAAGATTAAAAATGATTAAATCATGTTTATTAGGACACCCTCTAACAAAGTTATCTGCCCCATGGACGCGACTCGAATATCTGTCTGTTTTTCAAAGTCTAAACCACCAAATTTAATAAGAATATAGCTTAAACCACAGACTAGTGGATGAAATTTTACGGAATTGTTCTAAGGGTTGGGTGGGTATTTTCATTTCGACGAGACATTTGGTTTAATGAAAACACCTTTCAAAGTTAGAATTATGATATTTAAATAATGTTTCAAATTTGCGCCCCTTTGTAAAGGTTTTTCTGTGTTTACACAATGAGTAATTTAGCACAATCTTCTTTGAACGTTTCGTCTTGACCTCTAAGTTGGCAAGGCGCACACGTCCCAATTAATTAAATGATGGTAGTAATGGTTTAAGTCAACAGCGCGAAAATTTCGTCTATCGACCGTAAAACATTCTACTTTATAAAATGGGCTGTAGCCGGTGGACAAGCCTGTAGCTATGACAGTGCAAAAGAAATTAAGTAACTGATTACGGTTTTAGCAGGTTGCATTAAATTTCATGTTTCGGGTAAAGGCGTACAGATTTTTATTAAGTGGTAAGCCCGATTTAATAATCTTTTTCACAAAAGTTTATTGTAAATAAGGAAGTTAGAGGGCCACTTACACTGAATTGAAGTCCCGGAAATACGTGAAATTTTTCGGAATTCCCGCTCCAACGTAAATGCAGTACAAGGCTTCCGCTACCGAGTGAAAGTGTCGATCCGGATTCAGCAGAAATGGCCTCTTTTTGAAGAAGTTCTTGTCTGTAATGTAGGCCAGCTCTACGCTGAGAACCCCTTTGAAGCCTTCTTCGTGGTTGCGACAAGCCTTGGAAAATGTTTGGAACAAACTGCTGTACCTCGTCTGTGAAGTCTGATGTAAAAATACCGAAATTGAAATCAAACGAAAAATCTGTGTAACTAATCGCATAAAGTTTCCCACATTTGCACCAAGGGGCTAGCCACTTCCTGTAATTGGTGTACTAGGATATCCGGGGTCCCCCCCCCCCCCGGCGAAAAAAGACTCGGGGGCTTTTAAATAGCACCGGTTTTAATCATAAACGTTTGGGGGCCCCTAGTTCTCGCCCCCCCCCCCGCGACGTGGGGTCTGTGGGGGCGCTATTTACGCCACTGAAAATGATTATGTAATCACTTTGTACTCAACTTTTAGTAAGCGTAATCGTTAAGTAGTCGCTGTAATCGCCCTGAAATCGCTTTGTACTAGCTCTGTAATCGCTTAAACCCTTGTATTAACTGTGGTCGTATGTTATTACATTGTATTATTTGTAATTAGTCGTGATCAGATATTTTCGACGTGAATAACTGAGCTCTTCCCCGTGAAAGAGATTCCGTTTTCAGGTGAAGATTTTAATTTTCAAACTTCGGCTGGCCGAGTTTGACAGAAAAGAAAGCTGTATGGCTAAGTACGCGAATATCCATCCGTCGTGCTTTTTAACTCTAAAGCGCCCATACATTCACTAAAATTCGAGGTAAACTCGCAGCGATACACGTCGCAAAATTATTCACATATAGTCTTTGTCACAGTAATTCATCCTCTCAGGAAATCACCAAGAAGTACAATTTCCGAGAGCCAAGACACACGAGATATTTTTTATATAGTGCTTATGGAAATAATGGAATCGTTTCACGTGCATACAGAACGTCGTGTTTTTGCCAAGCCTTTATATGTCAAAAAAAGCTACCTGGTTAAAAGGGAACGCCATGGGGAACGCTTGTTGCTGTCGTAAAGGTGAAAAATTTCCATTTTTTAAACAAGCACCATATAAACAGTAACTCGTTGTGTTCACTCAATTGATTTCTCTTTAATAACGCGATGGCCCTTTAGCTTCAGTTCAAGAATCGGGTTAGCTTACCTTATTTCCTCCGAGTTTTTATTTGGCGCAACTGACGCTACGTAGCCCATCCAGATATTTTGTGGGATTTACCTCATTACACTGGAGTACATTAAGAAAGTGAACACCACCAAGTTTTCGTGTCGATCGGATTCGGTTCATTATGATCTCTAAATTATTAATTAACAATTTAATTTTTTTAAATTATTAACAACTTAAGGAAACCTAAACTAATTAAGAGACAACAGGCAAAGTAACTGTCAGTTATATTCCTTTATCACTCCTAGTTAAAATTTTGTATTTCAACTCAAATAAGTATTTTTTAAAATATAAATGTTCGTTGAATAACTATAAACCTTTAAATATACATTACTTTAAAATTCACAAGTGTAAAAACGAAACAAAAATTAAAACGATCCAAGCTACCTCGAAAAATGTAAATTTCCCGCTATATCCTATAAATAAGGCTGCATCTCAGTAATAAAATGTATTTGAAGACTGCCCATTAGTATCTGAAGGGGCAACACAGTGTCGGGCGTGTCATCTATTTGCCACTTTTTCTTTAGCCAAACCTTTCGCTGCTCCAGTAGTAACGCTCTCTTGGGGTTTGGAATTGATATTTAACTGGGGACCGGTCCCGCTCTCAGCAGCCCGGAATAAAGCGAAAGAATGAGATTCGCTGTGCATCGGTTCTCCAGGTAAAATCACCCAGTTGTTGAAGTTTTAAATAATTTCGAGGAGCAGCGTAAGAGCTCTTTCGCTCTCAAGTATGAACTCACGTTAGCTGTGAATAAGCTGTACTGCTTTCCGTCATTTTCTCTACCTGGTTTCTGATTCTGAGAGACCTTTGGCTGTGGAAAGCTAAGGGGCGTGGCTACTTTAAGAGAAATCATGAGGTGAACAGGGTGCTTTATATTTTTAGTTAACACTCGTCAATTCGTATGATTATTAATCTAGAGAAAACTACAAAAATTGTTTTTTTTTTTGTTATTATAAACGATTCGAAATCACGAACATTTTTATTTTGGCTTTGAATTTCCGACGGTGGTTGTGTCTATATAAAGTTTGGTCGTGTATTGTTTTATAAACTTTCGTCAAAATTTAAAAAAAAAATAGTTTCGCTCTTGCATAACACGTCACCAACTACCCTGGTCAGTCTTTGAGGCTAACGGGTAATATCTAAGAACTCCTTCGCAATATATAAATTAAATAATAATCCGTGAATCGCTGAGTATTTTAAAAAAATGTTAGGACTATGTCTGAAAGAGACAACAGACCGAGATCTTTAGAAGCCAAATTTTGTTTCAATAACTAAATCGCTTCACGCCTGTCACGTGACTTTTTTATCATTAGAAGGTTACGCCAACAATCCTACATAGCAAAATAAAAATTTAATAAAAATTATTTTTGTATATTCAAATTTAGGATGTTCATATTTATTGGAAAAAAAAACCCGTTTTATCTTATAAATCGAACATACCTTTAATGACAATACCGCCTGTTCACTAGTAAAAACTAGGGGGGTGCTTTAAAAGTAATAACTGAAGCGAAGCATGAGAATAGAACTGTACAGTAAAGTGTTTTAGGTTCCAGTGTCGAATAGAACAGCTTAACCCATTTTGCCAAGTTGTGATCGGCGATGCGTGGATTCGGCTATCTCGGAAACTTTCGCAATATTTAAAGTCGTGGATTTCTCAACGACTTATGACGTTGACGAAATCAAGTTCACCACCAAAGTCAACAGCTCACTTGTGAGCACCGACTTTTTTTATGACGCCATTCAATTTACAGGAACGTATATTCCTGGGTTTTGGTAAACTGTCAATTCTTTATAAAAGACGAGTGACTTTAAAAACTGGTAGTAGTAGAAATATCTACCATGCTTGTTAAGATAGCTGTAAATACGTAAATATTAAAAGCCATGAAACCAAGGGTTAAATATCTTATACTTTAGAGTGCTATTCGTAGAAAACGAGAGATACACGTATCCCAAACTACCTCGGTCAGCACTATATTCCCGAGAAGAATGACGTTGGGGTGCCATGACTTACGCGCATCTTTATTGGTTCTCGCTTGCGGGGGGGAGTTTGAAAAGATTGAGTTCCTCAAACAAGGTAACAAGCGAATGGAAAGGTAATTTTTGTTTTAAGAGCTACACTCTCCCCTATTTCCCCTTGGTTGTAGTTACCTTAAGGATTTCCAAAATGTTTATCCATTGCAAAAGCTTTAAAACCATTGTCATTTAAGCTAACGTTTTAAATAGTTTCATTTCAAAATATAATCTGTTTCCGTAGCTAGGTTATAGACTTCCTTAACGCTGTCTTCGCAAGATACCAAGTCATCCATAGATAGATCATTGAGTAGGGCTTCGCTCGCAATGGGGTTTGATTCGATTAATTTTTTTAGCATGATGCTGAATAGTTGCGCTAAGAAGGAACGAACTCGCTGAAGCCCCGAAGGGTACCCTCGAAATTCGATAAATTTTTGTCTGAGACACTTCTGGGGAAGCGCTTCCTCGATGTCCCCTGTTATAGCAATTTTTCTCTCCGTGAATCTGCAGACGATTTCAAATAGATCTTTAAGAAGGCTCGGGCCTGATTTTAGACAATCATTCAACGAGGAAACTCCCTTCGCGTGGGGGGAGAGGTCATTGACTACCCTAATACGAGTGGAACTACTAGCTTCTCGGACCACAGCGTGGTGTGGTGCGTAGTATAACACTTCGTTATTAGTTTTAGCTTCGCTTTCCTTAACTTCCGGAACCTCTTCAATTATCCCAGATCGCAGCTGCGTCAGGATTATATCGTGATAACTATTGAATATTTCAGGTTTGTTCCGTAATTTTTGGATTAGTGTTTGGGTTCTCTTAGTCGCTACATACAAATTATCGCCCAACTGGTCGTGCCTTTCCTTCCAAGGTAACGCCACCTCATACCACCCCTCTTTAAAATCAATTGATTGATCCATAACGTAGTTGTCTTCTTCAGCGCCGGTATCGTAGATGCCTATGGTTTCGAGTTCCCAAAACGCACTCAATTGTTTATTAATTTCTGATTCCTCGACGCTAATTTCCATAAAAATAACTGCATCGACAGCTACTGAATCTTCGCTTTTTGTATCCACTAATAATTAAGTTGGTCCTTGAACCGTCCACCGAAATGTGGTTACCAACGCGATTAATGCTTTCTCTAACCTTTCTGGTTTTCCAGTTGCAATTTCCCCCATAAAATCAGCGCCGATTAAAATGTCGATGGGATATTTTTTTTTAAGGTATTGAGGACGTTCTGGTTTATCTGTTGATTCTCTCGTTGGCCTTGGTGTTTTGTTGTTCATCGGATGGCTCGGTTCTTATGAAGCAATAGATCATCGTGATAATCTATGGCAAATTTCGCATCTATAGTTTTCGCGTCCAAGGACAATAGCTCTTGAATTTTGTCGTCGTAATCCATAAGCTTTTTTTCTCGAGTATTAAGTAGTCCCACATGATCCTCCAAATATTCCGCGTTAGGACTCGCCAAATTTAGTTCACTTTTTATCGCATCTACCGAGTTCGTAATTCCCACCTTTAGTTTTTCTCGCAATTTTAATTATTTCTTGAGTTCCGTTTCCGCCCTGGTTTCGCGATTATGTTCCACAAAGCTGCAAACCGAATAAATCCAAAACTCACTACGATTCCCGGGTTTCGGCACCAAAAATGTTAATATTTATCCCGGGTTTCGGCAACAAAAATTTTAATAATTATCCCGGGTTTCGGCAACAAACATGTTAATAATTATCCTGGGTTTCGGCAACAAAAATGTTCATAATTATCGCGGGTTTCGGCACCGAAAATGTTAATAATTATCCCGGGTTTCGGCAACAAAAATGTTAATAATTATCCCGGGTTTCGGCACCAAAAATGTTAATAATTATCCTGGGTTTCGGCACCAAAAATGTTAATAATTACCCCGGGTTTTGGCACCGAAAATGTTAATAATTATCCCGGGTTAAGGGAGAGCCAAGTTTTAAACACAATGTATTTTACAGCGACTGAAAAAAGCGTAAAAATACGGAACTTAACGCAGCGGTTCGTGAAGTGAATTTAGAAATAATTGAGGACGATTAATTAAGAAGAACATTATTTAATACTGCAACAAATTACAAAATTTACACTATAAGACCATCGCAGGTCACAATCCTTTCGCGTCAACAGATTTTATTTGGGAGAAAACGAGGAAGGCGTCGGATTGTACACAATCTTTAGACGACCTCATCGCGCGTCAACAGATTATCGCCGTCTAACCTTTGTTTCGACTTGAAAACGAAAGAGTCATAGCCCTCGTGTCTCCAGAGGAATGCGTACGTCATCGACGGTTCCAAAATATGACCTTATAAGGATCGAAAATTATAAATAACAACAGTCCAGTAGAGGTCGCTCGCAGGGGTTAATCATAAAATTACGTTACAATGCAATTTAAAAAAGGTGCTTAAACATAAAGAATATTTATACAACAAATGTTCTTTATTAAATTTAACACAAGGTTCAGTACTACGGAAGCTAATAACCTTAAATTTAATAAAATTGCATTATTAAAAGAAGGTTAGTTTAGGTTAAAAGAAAGACTTTGACTATACAATTCAAAGGGTAACATTTTTGATATGTTAAGCTTTACCCCGGTGCCTGAACAGGTTGTTACCAGCATCGCCACAAAATGCAAAATTAAGTTTTGTCAAATGCGAGTTTCACGAGTGTGCCTCCTTTTCGCACATTACAGGAGTAATTCTTGTTAAAATTCATTTTTTTACCGTATTAAATATTCGAAGAATAAAATTATTTTCGGCGTTATTAGTTATTTCCTAAATATTTGGTAAAATCAAATGGCTCAAAGGTTATAAGGTAACCAATGTATTTGTATCTTCTCGGTTACATTTTTGATAGAATTTTTTGTTTTAGAACAAACGAGAAACAACGTTGCTTCATATGAAAAATATTTAGAAATTAGAACTTCGATTCGTGTTTAAGAATTACCCATAAAATTAAACGGGCTAATAGTAAATGCACCAACTTAGGCACTGGTCATCTTAAGACTGTCAGTTTATTTTAATTACGATAGAAGGGTAAGAATACCTAGGACGGTGATGCCAAGCCATTCATTCCATCCGAACTAACAGGTCACTACGCTTTGTATAACAATTAACCTAAATTTGGAAGCCTGAGGAGCAGGGCCGGCGGATCGTGTTAATCTCGGGTGGGTAGTCAGACGAGGGGGGGGGGGGTATTGGGTTATCCTACATATAAAGAAATGCCTATATAATACTAATTTTTATACTGAAAAGTGTCACTGACCACTTACCAGGAACTGAATTTTCACTGCACAACGTTACTCGGACTCACTCCTACAATCGGGCGAAGAAGAAGGTGGGGAAAAACTGGGAAAGCGGTTCTTCTCTCAGTGACGAATTTTTAATTGTGGCCGGTTCTAACTTCATGAAGGAGGGGATAGGAAAAATACGTAGTCCCGGGAAAATTGTGCACATTATTTTGTAGGCGGCATGGCTCTTTTATTCTTTGTAAAACCTTTTCGATGAGAGTGGAAACATAGCTATTCTGTGACAATGGCCGTGGCTCTATCCCCACAGTACCGACTTTGATGACATCAATTCCGGGTGAGTACTTCTACCCACCATACCCACATAATCCGCCGGCCCTGCTGAGGAGCAGGGAATATATGAAGTGAACAATAAAATTTATTTTCAGTTTCTTCGATTGTCATTACATTCAAAGTTATCTGGCTATGAACTTGGAAAACCAAATTCATATTTCACAAGAAACTCTTTTTTCGAACTTATTTCCATTCCACTCTCTAAGAATTTCGCCATCTCTTGCTAGAGAAAACTAATTACGTTGTAAGTACTGAAATGGGATCATTTACACGTGTAGTGATTTCCTTTGTTCAAGTAGAGGATGTTCTAAGGCGCCTTAACGTTTATTACGTTTTTTCCACTAAAACCGCCGTGGATTCATCGAATATTTCAGAAGACGTTCTACTTAACTTATGCTAAGAGAGCTCCCCTGAATATCTCGCAAAATTGTGACCTTCGGAAAAATGCTAATAAAGAACACCAACATCGTAAGTGGCATTTACCCGGACAACGTCGTTGATAACTGTTTAGTCCTTAATTTACCAAATCTTGTTTTCCAATCATATTTCGGGTGATTGTCGTTTCTGTTGCGTCCAATTCAAAGGCCATTTGGTTGGTGCTTGAAACTGTCAAACCGATAAGCTTTCTTTCCACAAAAGGCTTAATCGGGCGTCGGACTCATAAGTAAAATGGTCTTCGAAACATGTTTATGCACTTATAACGATTAAAGACCCTAATTTCCTATTTTCTGAAAGACCCATCCCTAAAACTATACAGGGTGTCCACTAAAAAACGATCCAGGGCGAATATTTCAGAAACAGTTTTCTCTAGGAATTTTTTTGGTTATGTATAGCTTGTGCAGGGGCCAAAGAAAAAAGATAATCTCGATGACCTTGAACCATGTCTTCAAGGACATCCAAAAACTATCACGAGAACCGTAAGTGTTAGAAAGTTGGTTCCAAATAAAAAAGTGTTCCCCGTCACGTTTTGTGTCTACATAGTGTGAACATGATCGGATTCGACCAATTGTAAGTCGAGAAACATTTTACCATTTGAAATCACAAAGGTCGTAAAAGGGAAAATTGCAAGACAGCGCAAATAACTTCAGAACAAGTCGTGCTACATTATCGAAATTTGCTAGACAATCGCATCATGGTAGGAGATTTTAATGTTCGGAAAATTGTATGACCTTGACCATGTCATCAAGGTTATTCTAAAATTATCTCGAGAACCATTAGGTTGAGAGCAAAAATTCCGATATTAATTATAATTTTGAACTTTTTTCATGTTACTGATACATCAAATGTGACGAAGAACAACTTTCTTATTGGAAATGTTCATCTATACCTAATGGTTATCGAGATCATTTTAGTATGACCTTGAAGACATGGTTCAAGGTCATAAAATCTCCTACTAGGTTGCGATTGTCTAGCAAATTTCGATTTTGTAGCAGGACTTATTTTGGAGTTATTAGCGCTGTCTTGCAATTTTCCCTTTTACGACCTTTGTGATTTTGATAAAAGGTTTCTCGACTTACTATTGATCGAATCCGATCATTTTCACGCTATGTAGACATTAAACGTGACGGGGAACACTTTTCTAATTGGAACCAACTTTCTAACATTTACGGTTCTCGAGATAGTTTTGGGATGACCTTGAGGACATGGTTCTAGGTCATCGAGGTTATCATTCTTCTTTGGCCCCCTGCACGAGCTACGTAACATAACAAAATTTAAATTGCTACCGAAAACGGTTGCTGAGATATTCGCCCTGGATCGTTTTTAGTGGACTCCATGTATATTATATTTGATTTTATTTCTTGCATTTCATGTCATAAAATATAAGACACATATCTAAATGTCCTTTGCAGCTGCGGCAAATTTAAGATTAAAATGTTATAAAAAACCTTTGGGGTGAAGCATGGGGATATAGAAGTATTTATGGAAAGTGGAAACTGAAGAACTCTGGGAAAACCCAATAAGCCAGTGTGTCGATAACTTGTAAACTCTACGCATAAGGAGTTCTTACTAGTTTTAACACAATGCCACAAACTGGTATCGATCCCGGCTCCTCTTGTTGTGAGGCGTAAGTGCTTATAACCCCACTTATTTGTGTTACGCCATTGCAAGTTACTATTTTTTGCTGATTGTTACGAAATTTGCTACATAAGATCGCAATGCATCTACTGAGAATTGCACCCGCGTTTATAGATTGAGAAGCTGAATGTCTTACAATCCCAAAACCGGAAACTCGCACTATGCTAAGAAATTTATAGACATTAGAACGATTTGAACATAAGCGAAGTATAATCTTAACTATTTTCCATTTATTTTCATAACATTGCAGTTAAACACTGTAAAACATTTCACTGTATCGTTAATGCATTTTAGGCGTTTCTCGTTAGGTTATGTTAGCCCCTTTATTTTTAACGCCTACAGTTGGTAAGATGTGTATAGGCGGCCTTCGATGAGCTCTCATTCGTATGAGGAGAGGTACTATTTTGTTTTGGCAACTGGTTTTAGTTTCAATATGACTCTAATGATATAGGCAACTTTGGATTTTTCTTCGAAACAGGATGGCAAACTAGAATAAAGTGCAAATAAAAGACCGGTCTTGTATAATCCTACGGAGGAGCGCAAATATTAAGCGAAGTTCAAGACAAGACGGTTTGTTAATTTGTGTTTTCTTAGATAAAATAGTATAATACTAAATTTGATCGATCTTCAAAACCTGAAATTTTATTATATAACTAAATTCCATCGCTATTTGAAATATTAAAATTTCTGTTAAAAAGTTGAATATATTCTTTAAGAATATTTCCTTTATTTCTGTCACTGAACGCAAAGGGGCCCATTTTTGACCGTTTTTCGTTTAGCTTTCGATATTTTCGGCGGGTGCTTAACTTGCAAATTTGTTTTACAGAGCGACTAACTACGCTAACCAAAAGAAAGTGGTTAAGCTAACACAATTTAACGTGTACATGGAAAGAGTAGATGGCGTTTCAACTGCCTATAGAAGTTTTTATTACTTGACGCATTTAAACCAAGAAAAAATCGTGATTAAGTCATTCGTTTCTATTGGTATGCTTTTTTTATAGCATTTAGTTACAACCACCACGGTTTTCATAAATCTTCAACTGTTTCTGTTTGGATTAAATTGGTCGCCCACCAACGATAGCCGAATATTATTATTGTGCACTTGAAGTTAATCATGTGCCTACTGTAGTGTAAACTTTTAAAAATTTTAATAATTTTAATAGAAGAAGCGGAGTTTAAAGCATAAATCCTCAACCGTTACGATTAAAATTGCAAATGGTACGTCAATCGTTTCATAGCTCAATATTGATTTTGGAGGCGATACTTTGGCAGTGCCCATATTTGTGATTACCTGCTACTCTACCGAAATTGTAGAACGGTAGATGATTCATCAATTACTAGGATATATAAGCTCAACATTGGTGCCCTTATATATTTTTCGATATTTTCCCACAAAACGTTAACCGTACATTTCTTGATTCCGTACTGATGTCAATAACTCTCCAACCGTTAAGCTTAGGAGATTAAGTAATAAAGCAATCGTTGAGGACTTACATGGCCTCAATAATCCATTTTAAATTTTTGCGGCTGAGGGTCCGTTCCAGAGACGAAAAAGCCAAAAGGATTTTTTTAATTGATATTGAGGTAGCAGATGGCTTTAGGGACAGTTGTTGGATTGGTTTTCAAAAAGGCTCTAAAATAGGGACTGGGTTAAAATTTTTAGGTAATTAACATTAGCTTTCGTTTATTTATACAATAATAATTTTTAAAGTAATTATTTATTCTAAATAAAGCCATGGAAGATAGCTGTGATTCAAAAGGGCAAATCATCGAAGCCTTCTCCAAGTTTTTATTGATGTTCTTTGTAGCAGAAGCCTTTTTCAGCAAAAGACGAAGGAACTTTATCAAACTGAAGATAAGAAAGTGGAAGTTTTATTTTCTAGAATAAAAATGAGGGATCGGGGAAGACTTACTTCCAAAGAATCATTAGTTCCATATTTTTAAAAAATGAATTAGTTATGTCATTCTGTTATAAACGATTCTAGAGTTAAAAATTATGGACATAAAATTATTCAGGTTCGTGAAATTGTTCAGTTAATTCCAACTTGAATCATTGAAAGAATTTTTTTTATGGGCTCAGATGAATTTCAAAGAAGAACAAAGGGGTGAAATGGATGATATTTGGTTGTCTTGTACTTATGAATTAAGGAAAATTCGCAGGTGTTTCTTTAAAGAAGTGCAATGGAAATTTATCCTCGCATGGAGCAATGAGTTTATAACAATTCAATTTAAATTTTTATTTGTTAAACCAATGAAAATTTACAATGTTAGTAAAGGGCTATTTCATCAGCGTTTGATGAACAGGAAAAAGAAGCAAAGAATGTAAATTCAAATGAATGCAGTGGACTGAGCGATGAACTATTCATTATAT